>NW_027451652.1:0-71408 GCF_964194025.1 Convolutriloba macropyga
TATTATGTGGTTTTTCGTACCGCCAATTTGTCCTCTGGCCATTGACTTTTCATTTTCAAAAGGGGAATGAACGGGTAAAGCCCGCAGAGTATTAAGTGTTTTTAGAGCCTTACAGTTCACTGTTCTTTTAGTGTGCCGTCCACTGATTCTTCTTAAGAGACATAAATGCAAGTTCTAAACCTCCATCACCCATCCGCACCCCAGCCCCCTCAATTAAGCCAAAGCTAGCCTCTCTAATGCACAGCTATCTTCTGAAGAAGCCATTCATTTTAGAGGAGTTCGACCGGTGTTAGTCAGTAATGTATCAAAAAATGAGTCTTGTTACTGAGTAAAGCGAGTAATATATCAAATTGCTTCATTTTCCTTAGCCAATCAGAATCGAGTATTTAAGTACGCATAGAAATCGTTCCAATTTACGTACAAAGCTCGGAAAATGTGCAAATAACATAATTTCGTTAAACCTAATAAATAGGCCTATCAAGTAAGGCTTGTTTGAACTTAATAATTTTCGTTTTTTTGCACGGTTTCGAATAGAATGGTGACCAGCTTTGATCTCAAGTATCAAAAATAGACTGATACCAGTTAAATGACCAAAAAGACTTTGCCGTCTAAAAACACTTGTGGTTTTGGACGGAACAATGCTTATACGTTGAACGTTGCTTTATAATCTTTGCTTGTATAGACGTTGCTATACTAATATCGTTTTGAATTGAATCCTAAATGAAAGAGTGGTTCTACACCTTTATATTGGTGCCGCTCAACCGCACCCTTTCATCTCCAGCAATCTAGTGAAGACGATATATGTGACGAGTGCTGGGAAAGCAATACATGCGTATAGAGTGCTAGGAGTTGATGGAGATGCAAAATACGAATCACAAGTGCACATGATATGTTCAGACTAAAGGCTAAGGATTTCACGTTCGAAGCTCCAACCTCTTTGCCAGCATCTCCGAGTTGTTCCAAAAGTAGGTACCGTTGTATTGGGCTCCTCTGAAGAGACGGGACCCTATAGCTCCATTGAAGGAGAGACCGAACAGCTGTTTCCTCGTCAGGAATTCGAGCAGCTTCAATCACCTATTCAGTTTGACTGTGGCAAGAACCAAATGCAGCTGCCTTGGAGGATGAAAGATCTTGAACGTTTTTGGCCTGTTTCTGGAATCACGCCCACAGATGGTCTCACAAAAGACTGTAAGACAGAACCGAAACGCTTTGTTAATCTTCTTTTTGCAGTGAACTAATATCGATAATTTTAGACGGCAAAAAATCCATCCCTTTAAACGGGTCAAATTTTCCAGATAAGTTATATAGCATATAAATTAATGGATTAATATAGCAATCGGTCACCAATAACCCCCACAGTTGAAATTTTAAGAGTCAAAAAACTTTGAGTTTGAAATTTTTTGGTAGGTTTACCGAAAATTGGAGAAAATTGATATAGTCGATTCGGTTATCAAAAAATAACCCCTGATATAGAGAAAATAGGGAGAACGTGATGCTTAAATGTTCAATTTTGAAAATTTTTGGTCAATTTTGATGCAAATCAAAAAATTTAGAAAATCAATATTGAATATTGATAAACCGTATTTTCAAGCTTAAAACCGTCCAGTTTACTGGATTACCCTTCCGTAATCAAGAATTTGCAAAAAAAATTAACCAAAACTTAAAACAGTTTGACAAAAGCATAAAATTTTGACAAATTTTTCAAAATTTTGACTTTTCAACCAGAAGGTTCGTCAATTGAGTGAAACTCAATACATCCAAAATAATTGTGAAAAATTTGACAACCTCTGGCCTAAAGAAAAAATTATCGAATTCCCAGAATTTTCTCTTGACGCTCTGTTATGTAATGTTTCGTACGCGTTCTTTTTGTATTTTCACTCGACAATTGTCCGTGTTCCGTTTTTTTCAATATTGTCGCTCTCCCAAATTTTTGCTTTTCGTTTTCTCCGTCTACTGTTCCGAATTTCGATGTAGTATGTTGTCATATATGATGAAGTATGTTGTTTTGTTGCAGTATGTTGATTAAGCTAGTATGCTGGTTGGTTGCTTTGGTCCTGTTGCTTTCTAGGGTGTGACTTAAGTTTGTTCTAGAGTTACGGCTAGTTGGTTCCTGGACTTTTCCAACTCACTAATTTACTAGCACCCCTGTTGTAGTATATTGATTTTTTGTAATACCACTGTATGTTTGCGTGTAACTGTATGATTGTTAGTTGGTTTGGGTTTTTACCTTCTAGGGTGTGACTTAAGTTAGTTCTGGAGTTACGGCTAGATTGTTTTTTCACTTTTCCAGCTTTCATAGACTACAAAAACGCTGAACTTTTGCTGTATTATTATTTAATTTTTGCTGTAGTTTGTTTAATATTGTTGATATGCTGATCGGTTGTTTAGGTTTGAATATTGCTAGGGTGTGACTTAAGTTTATTCTGGAGTTACGGCTAGTAAATTTCTTGCTCTTTTCATCCTTTTAGTATACTACTGTTTTGCTGTAAATTAGTTTGTTATTTGTATATATTAAGCCCCATAATGACTTGTGCTGGTTTGTCTCTTGCAGTAGCATCTCTCCTTCCTAGGGTGTGACTTAAGTTTGTTCTGGAGTTACGGCTAGTTTGTTTGGTTGAGTTTGTTACTGTGGTCTGCTAGTATAGTACTCCCCGACCTCCCCGCTCGTTGCTTAATCGTCTCCCGCCTGTTCCTTTCCGTCTTTCCGTTTCGTTGCGCGCTACTCGCTCAACGCTTCCGTTCTAACCATCCCTTTTCGCGCCGCGTCGTGAGCCCGTCGCCCGACATTTCCGTTCCTCCCGTCTTGTTCCCGTTTCTTCGTGCGTCCCTCGTTCAGCGTTTCCGTCCCGTCCGTTGCGTTGCCCGTTTCCTACCCACGTTTTCGCCAGTTCCGTTCCGTTTACTGTTTCGTCGTGCGCCGTTCGCCCGTCTCCCCCGCCCCGTCCGTTTCGGTTTCCGTTTCGTCGTGCTTCGTACGCCCGGCCATCTTTTGCCGGTTGCCTGTCTTTCTGTTGAGTCTCACGTTGCGTAAAAGCACGTTAGACGCTCTCTGACTTTCGTTACTTACTTTCGCCGAGTAATTCATTGCTCGGTAACTTCTTTCCTGCTCTTCGGCGTCTTGATTACCAAGTCGTCGTCATTTCGGTTCGGTATAACCCACACTCAGAATGTTCGTTTGGAAGTTACTTTCATTTACTTTGAGAAAATAGCTATTTCAAGATCATGGCTGAACAGCAAGAGAAATTGAAAAAGCTCTTTAATGCAAGATCTAATCTAGAATCTGAGTTACATAACATCCATAAGGACATCACAGATGCCATAGATCGTCAAGACAGGTTGGTTAAAGTTGAACGCTTGGTTTCTAAGTTGAAGGATGTTTTCAGTAAACTGGCGCAGAAGAATGAAGAACTATTCGACTTGGCCAGTAAAGCGGAGAACCCAGATTCAATTTACCCTGATCTTGAGCAATGGTTGGATGATGCAACTAAGAACAATGATAAATTCTTGGAGGCTGAAAAACAAGAACAAGCTGCCATGCGCCTCGCTAAACAAAAACACGAAATTGGCACGCAAAAAAAGAGCTTGAAATACAAATGGAGCAGATGGCACTTCAAGAACTGGAGGAAGACCACCGCCAGCGTGTTGCAGCAGCTAAATTAGATGAGGCCGGATTAATGGATAATCTTTCATTGTTTAGTCACCACTCATGCGAACTAAATTTGTTTAAAGATAGGGGATCAGATAGAAGTCAGAGACTTGTTCAGGATTGGGTAATTTCGTTTCCACCAGGTAATTCTTTGACTGCTGCAAGTGAGTTTAATTTTTCTCGTCCTGGTGCAGCAACCGCTGACGCTCATCTTCAAGATACTGCCCCTAGTAAACCTCCAGAAAACACAAGTAATGTTGCCGGTAACTTAAATCATCTTGAAATGCTTTCTCAGTACACACGGCCAGGAGTTGCAATTTCTGTTGCCCAGCAAGAATCGTTGTATCGGGAATATCTCCAGGCTCAACTGCAGCAATCACTCAGTGATCAAAGGATCGAGCAGGCACATAGTCCATCAGGAAGTGGTAAAGTGAACACAGTGAACCAAGTACCAGTCGACGTACAAAATGTCGCCTCCCACCACTTCAGCCACCTATACAACCTCCCCGGCCACCGACACCCGTTATGGCTCCAAGGAACTCCATTTTTGTACCTGATTTTTCAACAAACCCACAGGAAAATCAGTTTTTGCGTCCGAAAAGCTCAATGGTACGTGGTCAATTACATATGTCGATGCCTCATGTTCTACAACAACAGAATCCACCTCAAAGTAACATTCCTCACCAAACACAAGCCCCTATTGCCCATTCTCCGCATAATATCCCTCCATCTCTAAACGCACTCGTTAACCCGCCACCCGTAATGCCGCCTCAACAATTATTTTATTCTCAGCCTCCCGTGATTCCTTCGCCCATTCCAGCGAGCACAGCAACCTACTTACCCGTCCACAACATTCCACAACAAAACATTGTCCATTCACCTCAAGCCCGCCTGGTACCAAGTCCGACCGCAGCCAAACGTCCCCTTAAACGCAACCCCGATTTAATTTTGTGGCGTTTTCCTCAGAATACTCCCGCAAACGTAAACCAGGTAAAAAATAGTGCAACCGTCTTTGACAACGTTCAACCGAACCTACCCCCAAGCAGAGTTAACCCCGCCATCAGCCATCCCATCTTGCAATTGAATACACAACAAAATCCTAATAGCAACCACGCAGCAAACTGTAGCATCCCTGCTAACACCTTCAGTACAACTACTAACATCGCGCCACCTTTTGTCACGCCGGTTATACATCCAACATACGGGCATACTGCTCCGATACCATTGTGCTGGGGTGGCCCACCGCATCCCACGTCTCCAGCGCCAGCATCTGAAAATGCAATCTTGATTAAGGCATTCACTGACGCCTTAACTAGCAAGAGGAATGACCCGCTACCCGAATAGAAGTTGTCCCAATACAACGGGGATCCTCTAAAGTGGCACGAATGGTATTGTCAATTTAAAACCGCAATTGACTCCCAGTCCCTAACTGATGATGTGAAATTGACATACCTTAAGACACTCGTAACTGGTAAAGCTAAAACAGCTATAGCTGAGTTCGCTTCCTGCGGCGCAATGTACAAAAACGCACTGAGGACCTTAGAACGTAAATTTGGCCGACCACAGGCGGTCGTAAGTGCCACTTTGGACAAACTCAACAGCTTTCCACCATTAAAGATGCACAATAGCGATAACGTCATTAACTATTCGGGGTGCATTTCAAGTCTTGTCGGGGTATTTATATCGCTGTCATATGATTCGGATTTAAGGAGTGCTGCGCTTCTCAACACTGCAGTACAGAAGCTACCCCCCAATATGAGTCATGGTCACTCTTCGCGGTCAAAAAGCATTGGGTGAAACCTACTCTTCTCGATTTCAACGACTGGTTAAAGGAGAAGGCCGAAGCGCACGATTTAATGAAGAATACCGCAACTAAAGCAAGGACTGAGGATACCATCAACTCAGTAACAAAGTCAAAAGTTGCATCAAAGGCATCTGCTGCAAATACGCAACACAAGAGTAATCTTAAGCCGCAACAAAGTTCGCCGTCAACATCAATCTCCAGTTGCATTGTATGCAAAGGCAGCCACCGGCTCTGGGAATGCCGTGCCTTTAAGGAAAAGACCCCCACGCAGAGAGCCAAGGTCGTGGCTGAAGCAAAACTCTGTTTCTCTTGTTTGCCCGATAAACACATGTTTAGGCAATGCCCAAGTCCCCGTAAATGTCGAAAAGATGGTTGCAACAGCTCCCATAACACCTTACTTCACGGAGCTGAAAGGGGTTTTCCAGCTAAACCCTCAACAAACAACAACACCAATACTTCGAAGTCGAACGCAGGTAATAGTAGGCCATCTACCGGTCAACAGCAACCAAGCAAAACAACGACTTTGTGTTCCGTGACGGATGTCAAAGGCCTCCTTCATGTCACGGAACTGAAACTTACTAACTCTTCTGGTACTAGTACTACGGCGTTGGTTTTATGCGATACCGCTTGCAGTAACTCTTGGGTATCCGATAGTCTCGAAGCTAGACTCAGTTTGCAAGGTACCGCATTAAAACTTACCGTCAAGGGTATAAACACTGAAGAAATTATCGACACAAAGGTGGTTCAATTGACCGTGACACCTCATAAAGATCAAGACTTCGAATCATTTACTGTACGTCCCTACGTGAGGGAAACATTAAACGTAGGTTCCGACATCATTGACGTTAAGTCCATGCAAGAAACTTACCCGTATCTGTCAGTCCTAGATCCAGTAAGATATAGCTATGGAGACATTGAGATGATTCTTGGACAGGATGTCTACCATGCCATCCGCCCGTTAGAGTATTTTTCAGCCGACGAAAAGTGCTCACCGTTCGCTGTCCGCTTGCCCATAGGTTGGGTTCCAAGTGGCCCTTTCCCGTCAAGTTCAAGTTTAGTCTCGAGTCTCGACGTGTTTCAGAGCCAATATTGAACAGGATTATGAATTAGCTGGTCAGGTTGAGTCGTGGTATGAGATGGAATTGTATGGCGCGTTCAAGCAGGTAGACCCACGATCCGCAGCGGATGCTCGCGCACAGGAATTACTTGAAACAACAACTCTTCATAACGGAAAAGGATACGATGTCGGCATGTTATGGGCTGATGACAACATCCAGCTCCCGAATAACGATTTTTCGTCACTGGTACAGTTCAAGTTTCTTGAAAAGCGGCTCTCGAGAGACACAACATTGAACGAAAATTATGCTAATACCATCCGTGAAGACTTGGAAAAAGGTTACTTAATTACAGTCCCTGATGCTCACAAGGTCGAGTAGAGGTCGGATAAAGAGTGGTACCTACATAATCCCGTAATCTACCCGAACAAACCGGGGAAAGTGCGTAGGGTATTAAATGGTGCAGCAAAGTTCCACGGTACTTCTTTAAATAAATCTTTGCTCACTAGCCCCGCCCTGCTCCAAAACCTTATCCATGTACTACTTAGGTTCCGTCAACATCAATTTGCCGTGTCCGCAGATATCGAGGGTATGTTCCTCCAAGTGGGGATCACTGCGTTTTTTGTGGCGGGAGGACCCCACAACAAATGTTGTAGTGTATCAATACACGCGCCATATTCGGGGCTAAAGATTCGCCCACATGCGCTAACTATGCATTGCAACGCACGGCCCTAGACAATGTTAGTCAGTGCCCGGAAGCAACCAAAGCCGTCCTAGAAAACTTCTACATGGACGATTACTTGGATTCGGTGGTGTCACCTGAGATGGCTCTCAAAAGGTCGAAGGAGTTGGTGCATCTTCTCCATCTCGGTGAGTTCAAGCTTACTGAGTTTGTAAGCAATGTACCAAATCTGGCTGATCGAATTGATGGGTCACCTCAGTCCACCGAACCAAAAGTGATTGCCTCATCTAAGGAGGAATCTTCGCATGTGCTTGGGTTGAAATGGGATCACAACAATGATACTCTGGTTGTGAGTCGGGGTACCTCCAGTAAAATAACCAAGTCTTTAACACAACGTTTGGTATTGAGCCTAGTGTCCAAGGTATTTGATCCCATCGGCTTAGTAGCACCATTTACCGTTGGTGCCCGATTGTTACTAAAGGACATCTGGCGTGTCAGCGGGCAGCACTGGGACGAAGAATTGCCAAAATACACTGTTGGAAGGTTCCTCGAATGGAGTGTAGAACTACCCAAGCTTGCCGCAATCACTATACCAAGGAGCTACTTTTCCGGAAACTTTGAACACTTGGACACTTGGAACTACACATGTTTGGCGAGAGCTCACAAGAAATTTTCAGTGCCGTTGCATTTCTCCGAGCTCGAGTAACTACTTCGAGTGGGCCCCAAACGGAGCTTGCGTTTGTCCTGGGTAAAGCTCGCGTAGTACCTATGAAGGTCATGAGTGTTCCAAAGCTGGAATTACAGGCAGTGCTACAGATTGAAACAAGATATCTGTCGAGCTCTCACAGTGAAAGTCGACAGGGTTTTCATGTGGACCGAAAGAACTACTGTCTTGCAATGGCTTAACTCTGCAGCCAAGCACCCAATATTTATTGCAAACCGTGTTTTCGAGATCTTAGAACACACTACCGTTGACGAATGGAACCACGTTGCCTCAAGCGATAATCCGGAAGATGCCGGCACTCGTGGTATGTCCACTGAGGTTTTGCAATCAAGTAGCTGGGTGAGAGGTCCAGACTTCCTAAGAACCAAGCAATTCCCGTTCGAACCAAACACTGAAGTAGTTAATAACATTAAACTCGGTATAGTAACTAAGGAAACTGACGAAACCAATACATCATTGGCCGCATCCGTAACCAAGTCAACTAAGGAGCCGCCCCCGCAACTAATTCCCTTCGATAAGTACAGTTCGCATCAAAAGTTGCTACGGATAACAGCGTACGCACTCCGCTCGTTACCGTCTCACGAATGTTACCGTAATGCCCATGGTAGCATCATAGACCCCACGGAGCTTGACGAAGCCGAGCGCCACCTCCAGTACCTTGTACAAGGGGGATCATTTAATGCGGAGAGAAAAGATCTCCTCGAAAACAATTTCGTTAAACGGAGTAGCCGTATTGCTCCGTTGTCTCCCTTGATCGGGCCAAATCGTCTAATCCGATCGGCCGGCCGCATCAAACGGTTGGTCGAAGTTGACTTTGATGTAAAACATCCTATCGTTCTCGACGCACGACATGCATTTGTAAAGCTGTTCCTTAGGCACACCCACGTTTAACATCATCATCAAGGTATTGACTACCTGCGGGCTAAAGTACAAGAACTTTATACCATCCTCAAATTGCGATCCTCACTGCGTTCAATTAAATCCAACTGCGTCACGTGCAGAATGTTCCGCGCTGCCACTATTCAACCCATTATGGCTGACCTCCCAGTAGAAAGATTCGCATACCAGTCTTCTCCCTTCACGAACACTGGGGTCGACTACTTTGGCCCGTTTTACGTTACTGTACGTAGGACTACCGAGAAGAGGTGGGGTTTCCTGTTCACATGCTTAACTACTCGTGCCGTTCATGTTGAAATCGTTCCGTCCATCGACGCTAGGTCGTGTGTAATGGGAATGGAGAGGTTCGTCTCCCGTCGGTGTACACCTGCCATTTTTTGGTCAGACAATGGCACTAACTTTGTTGGCGCGGAAAAAGAAATACTCGAGAATATCGGGAAGTGGAACACCATCAACATCCTTCGAACTTGCCCACAAAGGCATTAAGTGGAGGTTCAATCCACCCAGTGCGCCACACCAAGGTCGCATCTGGGAGAGGCTGGTACGTAGTTTTAAGCGAATACTTTACACCATCCTCGGCACTCGTCTCACGGACGAAGTTTTGAACACTACTTTTTGTCTCGTCGAACACGCACTTAACGCACGCCCGTAAGCGCCGACCCGTCCGACCTAGGCGCAATAACACCTAATCATTTCCTACTTGGTAACCAAGCAACAGCAATTCCGTCAATCGTTGGCGCAGACGAGTTCGATCATCGTAAACGGTACGCCCGCGCACAGTCGTATGCTAACACTATTTGGTCACGTTGGATCGAAGAGTATGTACCGGCGCTGAACAGACGTTCCAAGTGGCAAACGCCTGCCGAGCAACACCTAAAGACTGGTGACTTGGTCTGGGTAGTTGAAGAGGCCAACCCAAGGGTTTATTACCCTACTGCTCGGATCACCGAACTGCGTTACGGTTCCGACAGCGTCGCACGCTCTGCCGTATTGCGCACGTCCTCCGGATCGGTCGTTCGCCCGCTTGTAAAATTAGTGCCGATTCTCCCAACATCTTCTTCTGGGCCGGAGGATGTTACTGAGTAAAGGGAGTAATATATCAAATTGCCGAACACCTAAGGGGGCAGGGGGAACAAAACGGGGCAAAAAACCGGCACAGGCAAAAAGAGCCCTCCCACCCATAACCTAAGCACCCAAAGCCAAGAGCAAAGCCAAGCAAAGCAACACCTAGGGCCTGAGCCAAAAGCCTAGTGGGGGGATAGCGCAAAAAGCGCTCGAAGACCTAGTCCTAAGAAGGCGCAGGCAAACACGTGGGCAAAGCAAAAGCCCAAACAAAACACCTAAGAAAAAAAGGCGCAAAAAAGGCGCCAAAACAGACCAACCTCACCGGGTTGAAGAAGCCAGGAGACCCTCCAGCCAGCCCCGCCACTGAGCCGCTCCAGATTCAGGTGTCCTCTCCTCGTCCTCGGCTGTCGTCAGATCCTGAAGAAAAAAGAAAACTGAACACAACAGAACAGCAGCAAAAAAAACCATGCACAAAAGTGCATGGTCACCCCCACACCGAGCCAAAGCTCACCAGGGCAAAAGCAAAGCCCAAAAAAACCAAAACCTAATGCCTGTGCCGAACACCTAAGGGGGCAGGGGAACAAAACGGGGCAAAAAACCGGCACAGGCAAAAAGAGCCCTCCCACCCATAACCTAAGCACCCAAAGCCAAGAGCAAAGCCAAGCAAAGCAACACCTAGGGCCTGCGCCAAAAGCCTAGTGGGGTGATAGCGCAAAAAGCGCTCAAAGACCTAGTCCTAAGAAGGCGCAGGCAAACACGTGGGCAAAGCAAAAGCCCAAACAAAACACCTAAAAAAAAGGCGCAAAAAAGGCGCCAAAACAGACCAACCTCACCGGGTTGAAGAAGCCAGGAGACCCTCCAGCCAGCCCCGCCACTGAGCCGTTCCAGATCCAGGTGTCCTCTCCTCGTCCTCGGCTGTCGTCAGATCCTGAAGAAAAAAGAAAACTGAACACAACAGAACAGCAGCAAAAAAAACCATGCACAAAAGTGCATGGTCACCCCCCACACCGAGCCAAAGCACACCAGGGCAAAAGCAAAGCCCAAAAAAACCAAAACCTAATGCCTGTGCCGAACACCTAAGGGGGCAGGGGGAACAAAACGGGGCAAAAAACCGGCACAGGCAAAAAGAGCCCTCCCACCCATAACCTAAGCACCCAAAGCCAAGAGCAAAGCCAAGCAAAGCAACACCTAGGGCCTGCGCCAAAAGCCTAGTGGGGGGATAGCGCAAAAAGCGCTCGAAGACCTAGTCCTAAGAAGGCGCAGGCAAACACGTGGGCAAAGCAAAAGCCCAAACAAAACACCTAAGAAAAAAAGGCGCAAAAAAGGCGCCAAAACAGACCAACCTCACCGGGTTGAAGAAGCCAGGAGACCCTCCAGCCAGCCCCGCCACTGAGCCGCTCCAGATCCAGGTGTCCTCTCCTCGTCCTCGGCTGTCGTCAGATCCTGAAGAAAAAAGAAAACTGAACACAACAGAACAGCAGCAAAAAAAATCATGCACAAAAGTGCATGGTCACCCCCCACACCGAGCCAAAGCACACCAGGGCAAAAGCAAAGCCCAAAAAAACCAAAACCTAATGCCTGTGCCGAACACCTAAGGGGGCAGGGGGAACAAAACGGGGCAAAAAACCGGCACAGGCAAAAAGAGCCCTCCCACCCATAACCTAAGCACCCAACGCCAAGAGCAAAGCCAAGCAAAGCAACACCTAGGGCCTGCGCCAAAAGCCTAGTGGGGGGATAGCGCAAAAAGCGCTCAAAGACCTAGTCCTAAGAAGGCGCAGGCAAACACGTGGGCAAAGCAAAAGCCCAAACAAAACACCTAAGAAAAAAAAGGCGCAAAAAAGGCGCCAAAACAGACCAACCTCACCGGGTTGAAGAAGCCAGGAGACCCTCCAGCCAGCCCCGCCACTGAGCCGCTCCAGATCCAGGTGTCCTCTCCTCGTCCTCGGCTGTCGTCAGATCCTGAAGAAAAAAGAAAACTGAACACAACAGAACAGCAGCAAAAAAAAACCATGCACAAAAGTGCATGGTCACCCCCCACACCGAGCCAAAGCACACCAGGGCAAAAGCAAAGCCCAAAAAAACCAAAACCTAATGCCTGTGCCGAACACCTAAGGGGGCAGGGGGAACAAAACGGGGCAAAAAACCGGCACAGGCAAAAAGAGCCCTCCCACCCATAACCTAAGCACCCAAAGCCAAGAGCAAAGCCAAGCAAAGCAACACCTAGGGCCTGCGCCAAAAGCCTAGTGGGGGGTATAGCGCAAAAAGCGCTCAAAGACCTAGTCCTAAGAAGGCGCAGGCAAACACGTGGGCAAAGCAAAAGCCCAAACAAAACACCTAAGAAAAAAAGGCGCAAAAAAGGCGCCAAAACAGACCAACCTCACCGGGTTGAAGAAGCCAGGAGACCCTCCAGCCAGCCCCGCCACTGAGCCGCTCCAGATCCAGGTGTCCTCTCCTCGTCCTCGGCTGTCGTCAGATCCTGAAGAAAAAAGAAAACTGAACACAACAGAACAGCAGCAAAAAAAAAACCATGCACAAAAGTGCATGGTCACCCCCCCACACCGAGCCAAAGCACACCAGGGCAAAAGCAAAGCCCAAAAAAACCAAAACCTAATGCCTGTGCCGAACACCTAAGGGGGCAGGGGGAACAAAACGGGGCAAAAAACCGGCACAGGCAAAATGAGCCCTCCCACCCATAACCTAAGCACCCAAAGCCAAGAGCAAAGCCAAGCAAAGCAACACCTAGGGCCTGCGCCAAAAGCCTAGTGGGGGGATAGCGCAAAAAGCGCTCAAAGACCTAGTCCTAAGAAGGCGCAGGCAAACACGTGGGCAAAGCAAAAGCCCAAACAAAACACCTAAGAAAAAAAGGCGCAAAAAAGGCGCCAAAACAGACCAACCTCACCGGGTTGAAGAAGCCAGGAGACCCTCCAGCCAGCCCCGCCACTGAGCCGCTCCAGATCCAGGTGTCCTCTCCTCGTCCTCGGCTGTCGTCAGATCCTGAAGAAAAAAGAAAACTGAACACAACAGAACAGCAGCAAAAAAAAACCATGCACAAAAGTGCATGGTCACCCCCCACACCGAGCCAAAGCACACCAGGGCAAAAGCATAGCCCAAAAAAACCAAAACCTAATGCCTGTGCCGAACACCTAGGGGGGCCGGGGGAACAAAACGGGGCAAAAAACCGGCACAGGCAAAAAGAGCCCTCCCACCCATAACCTAAGCACCCAAAGCCAAGAGCAAAGCCAAGCAAAGCAACACCTAGGGCCTGCGCCAAAAGCCTAGTGGGGGGATAGCGCAAAAAGCGCTCAAAGACCTAGTCCTAAGAAGGCGCAGGCAAACACGTGGGCAAAGCAAAAGCCCAAACAAAACACCTAAGAAAAAAAGGCGCAAAAAAGGCGCCAAAACAGACCAACCTCACCGGGTTGAAGAAGCCAGGAGACCCTCCAGCCATCCATGTCAGTCGACCAAGGTCGGGTGTCGTCAGATCCTGGAAAAAGCAACCAGCAGCACAAAGAAACTACAAACACACGGTATTTTGTTTGACTGAAGCTGTTCTATACGTCCCTGACAGATCGCATAGAGCTTTTTTCAAGCTGTTTTTTCTCACTAGCTTTTTTGCTGTTTTTGTCGTTTGTTTTTTTGTTTTTGTAGTTTTTGAATTTTTTTTTTCGTTTTGAAGTATTTTTCATAATCTATTAGGGTATTTCAGATAATTGAAGCAGCATTAACATAACAAGCAAGCAGATGGAAGTTTTTATTTTTTTTGGTGTTTTTGTCGTTTTCAATTTTTCGTTTCGTAGTTTTCAATTTAATTTTTCGTTTCGAAGTATTTTTCAAATTTTATTAGGTTACTTCAGATAATTGAAGCAGCATTAACATAAGCAAGCAAATGGAATTCTAAGTTTTTTTGGTGTTTTTGTCGTTTTCAATTTTTTCGTTTTTGTAGTTTTTCATTTTTTTTTCGTTTTGAAGTTTTTTTCAAATTCTATTAGGGTATTTCAGATAATTGAAGCAGCATTGACATAATAAGCAAGCAGATGGAAGTTCTTAGTTTTTTTTGTTTTTGTCGTTTTAATTATTTTTTTTCGTAGTTTTCTATTTATTTTTCCGTTTCGAAGTGTTTTTCAAATTTTATTAGGTTATTTCAGATAATTGAAGCAGCATTAACACAATAAGCAAGCAGATGGAAGTTCTTAGTTTTTTTTTGTTTTTGTCGTTTTAATTATTTTCTTGAAATATTTTTCAAAATTGTTATAGGAATTCAGACAGTTGAAGCGAAAGTTTAACGTAACAAGCAAGCAGATGAAAGGTCTTTAATTTTTTTTAGTGTTTTTGTCGTTTTAAATTTTTTCGTTTTTGTAGTTTTCAATTTTTTTTTGTTTTGAGGTATTTTTCAAATTCTATTAGGTTATTTCAGATAATGGAAGCAGCATTAACATAACAAGCAAGCAGATGGAAGTTTTTTTTGGTGTTTTTGTCGTTTTCAATTTTTCGCTTCGTAGTTTTCAATTTATTTTTTCGTTTCGAAGTATTTTTCAAATTTTATTAGGTTATTTCAGATAATTGAAGCAGCATTAACATAACAAGCAAGCAAATGGAAGTTCTTAGTTTTTTTGGTGTTTTTGTCGTTTTCAATTTTTTTTTTCGTTTTTGTAGTTTTCAATTCTTTTTTTCGTTTTAAAGTATTTTTCAATTTCTATTAGGATATTTCAGATAAATGAAGCAGCATTAACATAATAAGCAAGCAGTTGGAAGTTCTTAGTTTTTTTTGTTTTTGTCGTTTAAATTATTTTTTTGAAATATTTTTCAAAAATTGTTATAGGAATTCAGACAATTGAAGCAAAAGTTTAAAGTAACAAGCAAGCAGAAGAAAGGTATTAATTTTTTTTTGGTTTTTTTTGTCATTTTCATTTTATCGTTTTTGTAGTTTCAATTTATTTTTTTCGTATTAAGTATTTTTCAAATTTTATTAGGTCATTTCAGATAATTGAAGCAGCATTAACATACCAAGCAAAAATATTAAGTTTTTTTTGTTTGTTTGAAGTAATTTTAAATTTTTTGAAGATTTTTTCACGTTTCAGTTTTCTTTGCTTTTCTCAGAGACATATTTTATCTGAACCATTTTTTTAATCTTTGATTATCTTTGCCAGTGACAGCAACCTAACCTAACTTATTCCGAAGGCTGGAATTTGAACCTGTCACGCACAATTCTTAGATAGAGTGATAGAACTCTTTTTTGTCCATCGTCATTTAGATGTGCCAGGTCATTTGGTCTGTTAGGTGTGAAAAAATGATTTTCATGAATATATCTCGGACCAACGTAGTCAACACCAAAGTAACCAGAGAGATATTGATTTGTCTCAGATACCAACTTGATATGCACATCAGGCCTTGGAAGCAAGCCAATCACTTTAACATCAACATTTTTGGATTTGAGTTGTTGAGCAAAACCACCTAATCTAGCCGCAGTTTTGAGTGGGGTTTCGGCAACTATCCATGATTTTGTGGGATGGTTAGAGATATCATTGTTCCCTAGGTTGATAATGCAATGCGTAAGCTTAGCGCAGTATACAAGATCCTCTGAATCCATGTGCACTGCACGCAAACCAGGTCTACAATGAAGAGTGATGGGGTATGGAGCCAGTAAGTTATCAGCGAACAGTTGATCCTCCAACCGCACCAGATTGCTGTCGCCAATTATTACGATGGACCCACTAAACAAAAATCTAACTTAGTGATTATATCAATAATAATTTTCAGTACAAACCGGCCCTGTCAGCTCAGTCTGTTTTTTTTTCAATTATTTCAGTTTTCAAACAATCACAAAAGCAGCCACAAAACAGCAAAGTTTTTTGTCTAGTTATGTTCAAAGCCCTCTTTGATAACGCTCACGAGAGTCAAGGAGCCTTCGCAAAAAACCACAGTATTATACTTTATATCATAAACCCCAACTTTTGCCCAAGAATCAAGTCCAAACAGTTCAAAGAAGAACCCAAAGCTTTTTTTTGAATGTGTCACATCGACTTCATTCACATATTTGCTGTATCTCCCTACTGCAAAAATTCCCTCTGGGCCAGAGAAGTAAGTTCTAACAAAAAAGAAACGGCCGTCCGACAGCTGAAAGATACATTCACTTAAATTTTTTCCTAATCTGGTGTAAGAAAGTGAGCCAAAACACTGACCGCGCCCATTGATGTACCTCGAAAAAAAAATCTACATTAAACTCTTGACAAAATTGAACTGTTTCAGTATCCACCAAAGTCAACCCTTTTAAGCATTTATAAGTGTCTGATTTTTCAATTTTTTCCACGGCCGCTTGGTGTTTAATAAACTGCTCGACTATGGCTTCAGGTTCTTTAACAGTGCCCTGTACAGCGCTTAATAAATGATGATTAGCTGACTCAAAGCAGAACGCCGAAAAAAACCAAAGAGGTCCGTTTCGTTTTACTTGTTCACAAAGATGTCGCATGGTGTGAAAGTTGAAAGACTGTGAATCTTCTCCGTAAAGCTCTAGAAAATGATCAAAAAATTCCTCAATTAAAGATCCTGCAGATTCAATTTCGTCTGATTTGGGCTCTACCTCTGACAAAAGCCTGATCGCTATTGAAAGAAGGCAAAAATTTTTGTAGTATTTTCTTGGAACGCTTATTTTTCTATAGACAAGGGGTCCAACATGAAAGAAGAAAACTTTAAAATCAAATGCCTTCCAAAACTTAATATCAGACAATGATTTCAATCTATGTTGGATGTCAAAAGGTATCTTAACACTCTTCAGCAAATTTTCAGCATCTCTTAGCATAACACCTTTGGTCAAGGAAACCATTAATTTAGTAAGAACTTTACCTGTACCGAGAAGAACTTGATGCATGGGATCAACAGGGCATTCCCATGGTAAACTTAAAACGCTGTTTAAGGGAGTAGAGGACTTGACACCGCACTTAGTTGTTTTCGTTTTTTCAGCAATGTAACCACAAGCTTGAAAGTCGGCGTTTTCACGCAGCTTAAAACTCTTATTAACAGGAAACAGCATTCTATGATTTTGAGCGAAGCCTTTCATATAACAATGAGGACACGATGAGTAACCGTTGAATTGAATCATGCAAAGAACACAAGCTTTAGCAGGCATATCGGCTACAATTGACCTTATTCGAAACTTAAGCGCACCTAGATCATTCAAACTCATTTTTGCTTCATTCAAAGACTCCAACTCAAATAGAATGAGCGGTAGCATTTTAGAAAACTCAGGTTTACTTTTGCCATGCCAAAGACCTAAAAGCGACATATTTGCAAAAGAGCCTCTCAACTTAGGCGGTAAGTTAAAAATTTGCACCCACACCGGCCAGACAGAGATCTTAGAGGACTTAAATAGAGGGGCTCCATCAATGTTTAAAACAAGCTGTATCTCAGGAGCTGAGCAGAAGTTCCAACTATTGTTCCATGAATATTCTTTACTCCAGGAACTATTAATATAAGCCACATTTTTACTTAAAATTAATTCTAATTGGGTCTTTATATCGACAGAACAGAATTTTGCAGATTCATAACGTTCGGTAGAAATTGTCGGTAGAACAGGAATCGTTAATTTAGAAAACACATTATTTGGTACTGGCAAACTTTTAGCAAAGAGCTTCAGAAAATCATCTCGCGCAACTTTTGACAACCTATGCTTATCTGAAAGCAACTCAAACTCTTTCATGAAACTTTCTGTAGATGTTGGGCTGCCGTCAAACAATGAAGTTCCTTCATCCTGAAACAAGTAAAGAAAAGTAGGCGGCGGGGATTCTATCGTTTCCTGAACTTCATCTTCAAACACATCAAGCCTCAATGGCGTTGAGCAGACAACATTGTCTAATTTAACATTTTCACTCAAATCGGAGTCTTGGGCGCTTAATATTGATGAATTGGTAAGTACTGCAGGAGAATTATTATCTTTAATCGGACTAGGGGTCAATTCTATTTCACCAAAGAAAGAATCGTAACTTAAGTATTCCTCAACTTCTTCGCTAACGATAGGTGTTGATTCAAAATTTGCGTACAGCATACGCCTAGGAGGGAGTTTTTCGATAAAAATTTTTCTTATTGGTTTTTCATGTAGGCTATCTTGCTTAAGGTTAACAGGTGTAGAACTATCGGCAGCATCTGCAATCTTTCTACGTTTTCTAAGTGGCTCTGGATCACTTGGGCAAGGATCTCCATGCTCTTTTTTGAATGGACAAAGGCAATCTACGTTAAACCGGCCGAAAAAATGTCGATTATAGAAAACAGAAAGTTCTTCTCCAGTAGCTATATTTTTTAAAGCAACACAGTAAACAACTTTACCTTTCTGGCGGTATTCAACATTTGGTCTGCAAGACGCGTTAACAAAGGAGATGGGTCCCAACATCAACCACTGAACATTCCTTAGCTTACTGTACAACACAGAAACATCATTGAAACCGGCAATAATCTCACTTTCAACAAGTTCCGCCAACACACCAATTATTCCATTAACAACCGCACCTTTCTCTATCTCCGATTTTGCAAATAAACCTATCTGATCAAAGGAACCACTCGGTAGATAACTTACTGGTTTGTAGTCAACAGACATCATGCTTTTCCCATACTCGCCATCTAGAAACCCATGCACAAAATTTTTGTCCTCGTTTCCAACCAAGCATCCCTCTACGACTATCTTGTGTGATGACAAACCAGCTGAGTCAACCCATTTTGAAGTCAGTGAAGAATCAATTTTTGCCAGATCCTTCCATTTTAATGTTAAGTTTGATAAAGCCCGACCAGATGAATGATAGAAATCGACAGCTTTTTGAGACATAATTCTAAAAAAGTTTTAAATTTAACCACGAGGGATGTTTTAAATTTAACCAAAAAGTTTTAAACTTTTTCACGAGGGATCTGATAAAATTTGGACTTTTTTACTGTCTGTGTAGGAACGTTAAAAAAACATTAGGTTCAATAACAAAAGCGTTACAAAAAAAAACAAAAATGAGAAGATTTGACGTTGCGTCCCTGTCAGATCACAACAGAATACTTTATTTTAATGCTATTTTCTCGTTCAACTCAGGAAAACGTTACAAAAAAAACGTCTACAACCGTTTGTATTAAAGATATGTGAAAGCAAGTCAAAAACAATTACTTCTAAGATCGCACCTAAATAAGAACGTTGTAGACATCTCAGAGATCCAATCTAAGGTTAGGATTGACAAAGCCCGCCCAAATGAATGATAGAAATTGACAGCTTTTTGAGACAATTCTAAAGAGAAATTCTAAGTTTAAAAATTCTGTTGCTCGAAAAAACTTTTTTCCAGAAGGGTCAGATAAACTTAAGACAAAAGATTAGGTTCACTAACAAAATCGTTACAAAATACAAAACATATATTAGATGATTTGACGTTGCGTCCCTGTCAGATCACAACAGAATACTTCATTTTGAGCCAATTTTCTCGTTCCGCTCATGAATGCCAACAGAGTTCGCAGCATCTTTAACTCTTCGCAGAGCGTACAGGCGGTCTCCACAAAATCTTCTCACAGCCTCTAAAAAACACCTATTTAAATTACCTTCACATTTTCACAGACGTGAAAAATCACTTTTTATACCTCTGAAAACCTTCTGCTCATCTTCAGAGGCTGGTAAACGCCCTTCTTGTGTCGCTCGCTGAGCAAACCAACACGTTTTCTCCCTTTCCTCTCTTGTTAACATTGATCTCGCAAGAAATCTTCCGAAGCCCGCATAGTCATCTCGAGATCCCCTGAACGCGAGCAAGTTTTTGCCGTTGTAAATCAAACCAGAGCTACACTCCCTTCGTTTTCTTTCCGTTTCTCTTGCATTCTAAAAAAACATTGCACAGTTTCTAGAATTACTAACTCACGAAAACGTTAAAAATGCTGTCTACAATCGTTTAACTTAAACAAATTTGAAAGCAAGTCAAAAACTTTTACTTCTAATTTGGGAAACCAGACTTACAATTTTTCTCAAACATCTTGAAATCTGAAGCATCTGATTTCTCGCTTCAACTTGGACAACATTGTGCCTTCTAAGAGCTTCTTCAATCGACTTCAAGCAAAGAATTGTGGTCGCTGTAGGGCGCCAAGGATGTGAATTCGAGCTGGTAGAATTTTTAACTCTCGTGCTCTTCATTTCTATCACAAATAAAAACAAGTGAAAAATGGAAAAAATCTGACGTGCTGAAAACTTAACGTATTTATATATTTACCTGCCCCAATATTTTAACTTCTGCTGATTTGTCTCTGAAAAAATGGAAAATTACCTTTTGTTTACAATTTCCCAATTTGCAACCGACCAAGTTTGACTCTGAAAATGCATTTCCATATTGACAAAAACGTGATAAAAACTATCCAATGAACACAGCAAGTTTGCCTAAGAGAAAGAAGAGGAGTGAAAAGCAAAGGAGTGTTACAAATTTAAAACAATTTTGGCAATTGAGACATTTACTCAATAGATCCTGATACACAAAATACATTAAAAAATGAGAGAAGCTTTGACGTTGCGCCCCTGTCAGATCACAACAAAATACTTGATGTTAATGCACCACAGGTAAGCATTTGAATAACACAATAAATATGCCTAAGAGAAAGAAGGGGAGTGAAAAACAAAGAGGAGTATTACAAATTAAAAACTATTTTAGCAATTGAGACATTTACTCAATAGATCCTTATAGAACTCAAAAGAAGGGCAACTGAATACGTGTAACAGAACTTTGAACAAATCAAGCACACGAAGTTAGAAACAAATTTCTTTATCGAAAACAAATTTGGAAGTTAGCTTATGTCCCTGCCAGATCACAAGCTCTTTATTAATTTTCATCTACAGGCGGTATATTCTCCTGTTCGGCTTTCTTCTTCTTCTTCTGGAGATCTACTCCCTGCTGGTTGACATATCTAAGGATATTGCGGTACCGCGCTTCCGAAAAATCTTTTTTCATGATCATTCCCATCGCCTTTCGCAAAATATCGGCACGTTCGTCGTCAGCAGCTTTTCGATCACCAGAGAGAGCTTTTCTCGGTTCGATACAAAGGTGCATTCTTTCGTCTTCGCTCCAGATTTCGTTGGCAATGATTATTGCCCTCTCTCGATACGTGTTGCCGCCCAGACCAAGAAGATTTTTCTCATTAAATAATAGAACTTCAGTTTCATCAGGTAATTCCTCGCCATTTTCGTCGTCGACGTCATCTCTATTTCGCAGGGCGTTCTCATGCAGCCTGTTAATTTCCTCCATCGCTTTTCTTGCAAAGCTCATGAACTGCCTTGTTACTTCCGTGCTCGCCTCAATCCTGGCCTCAATTCGTTCCATGAGATGACGGAATCTTACAGGTGAGAAATCCTTAAAAAAACCTCAATACTCAAATAGCCTAAACGTTTTTAGTCTAACAAGGCATTTATTGTTCTAGCAGAAAATTGATTTTGAGGAAGTTTAAGGCAGAACGTCCCTGATAGATCGTCTACCTACATTTACAATATTCTTTACTATTAAATTTTAACATATTAACCTCAAGATTGTCATCTTTACTTTGAGTGTTCATCTCTGCTCCAACACCTTGCGGAACCTGACTTGAAGTACCCTGTCCAGTCCTGTTTTCTTTAGCTCGCACGAAATTCAGGTACTCATTAAATTCATTTAGCTCCAATTCGGGTTCATCAGGAGAATCGGCCTCATCATCTCCCTCCGGTACAGTTTTCCGAACCTTACGATTGTATTCCGGACTCGGTTTTTCGCACTCAGGTTCCGTTTCTGAATCACTGGCGTATTGCGATTGCACTTCTTGCGTGTTCGGCTCAAAATCTCTGCCTTTAATCTGACTCACATTAACGCCAGCTCCTCTCATTTTGCACATTTCCCTAAGTACTCGCGTACTATCTTTCCTGGTTCCTTGCCATTTGAACTCTCCTTGTTCTTTCTTTTCCCTGCGTTGCCCACACTTAATTTCAACAATATCACCCTCGGACAAACTTAGTTTTTTGGAATTTCTCATTTTTTCAGGCCACCTCAGCGAATTCGCTTCGATTCGGATATACGTGTCATCGCAATCAAAGTAGAATATGTACACCCATTGATCCGGCACATCAATAGATTCCGTCGACACGTTCGCTGCAGCATTGGATTTCTCCTGCACTCTGGCGCATCGCTTAAGACTTTGCTTATCGGTTTGACTCATTACTGCAACAAAAATCATTCGCCAAAACAATTTCCAAAAATTTCATTAGCGGCGTTAGAAAGCAATTTATAAATAAAAAGTTTGCGCGTCCCTGACAGATCGCACTTTTTCGTAAACAATTAGGAAATGTTAGAACTTACTTGATATACCAAACTTAAATTAGGTAACACACTCACCGAAGAAATAATGGAGAAATTTGATATCGTGAGAGTGCAAAGAATGAGGGTATGAAGTTTCAAATTATCTGAAATCGAAGAATTTTGAGTAACTGAGCATGGAACAATCTTGTCAAAAACAGAATGTGCGTACAATTCGAATTTGAATAACGAACACGGAAACGAGAGTTGAGTGATCGTTAGTCATTGCAGTTGCTAAAAAGTTTTCTTAGTAGCTCACTGATGATGCAAAATAAACGCCATTAACTAAATGATTTTGAACGCTCAAAAACCTTTGTCTCATCTTGAGGTGGCGACTGTATTTTTCCCGGTTGAAAAAAAAACAATCAAAATTTTACTTGAGGAGAAGAACCAAATATATCAAACAAACCTTAGTGAAACTTTACCTTAAACAGACATTGAGATCAGTTAATAATATGATCAACAACTAGATCGAAAATAACATTCAGCTATTTGATCGGGTCGTTTTACTACGCTTATGTCCCTGTCAGACCACAAGCTCTTATTATTCTGAGTAAAAGTATTCCAAATCATCAGAGTCGCTTTCTAGCCCTTTTTGCTTTGCAAATTCTCTGCACAAATTGCTAAGAATGCGCACACTCATTGACCTGGGCCCCTGCCACTTCAGCTTTCCGGTTGAATACAACTCGCCTGATCCCCCACACCTGATGTCAACTAAATCTCCTTCAGCTAAAGCAAGCTTCGCGGCATTGCTCATATAAAGAGGCCATCGTGCTGAATATGCATCTACCCGAGCAAACGCTTCATCAGACTCAAAGAAGAAGATGAAAACCCAGTCATCAGGAATTTCAACCGTTTCCAGAGAAACATTAGAGACCCCCCTTCTTCTTGACTGTCGGTTTGCAGCAGAGGATTAAACTGTGGTTGCTCACTCATTTCTACAATACAAATTTCCAATGGAAGACATTCAAAAAAGAGGGCTTTCTCATGACTAGACAAAAAAACCTTGCGTTGACACATAGCTTAAAAACAGAAATAATTTCTTACCTCATCACGAGCTAAACAATATTCGATTTCAAGTTATTGAAGCATTTTTTGCACGTCCCTGGCAGATCGCGCAGTTTTCAACAGTTACCAAGAGAAAATGGAGGTAAATTTATGAATTAATAATAGTAAATTCATTAAGAAAAAGTTGCAACTCACCGAAAGACTTTTAGAGAGTGAAGTAGCACTTTTTCAGTGATATTTAAGAGCAAAGAATCTGAAATAGAGAAAATTTTTTCATGGATATAAAAAAAGCCAGACTAACAGGTGTTCAATTTTGAATCTGCAGGTAACCCCCTTAACCCCATGGATCATTTTGGTCATTTGGTACGGTACATTTATATTGAAATAACTCGTCGTAGAGTGAACCGATTTTTGATCTGTTTCTTGATTTAAACTCAGCTTGAGCCGTACTTGAATCCCTGTAAGTGGCGTTTCTTTTCTCTCAGTCGTTTTCGAGAAATTAGCCTGGATAGATACCCCTATTTTGACATTTGGGCGTCCGGTGTGTTTCACGTTTCTGTTTAGGAAAGTGTGAATATAGTGAATTTGGCTGTATGCATTGGTGCATTGAACTCTATTTGTGATGGGGAAACTCCTCATATATACTTTGTATAGCGTTTTCAGGGTTGCAGGGGTTCAATTTTGACTCTGCAGGTGACCCCCCCAACCCCCTGAAAATATGCCCAAAATTCAGTAATCTCATTTGGAATTTTGTTAAAATTGTGTTTATACAGTTGATTGTAAGCTCCCTAGATGCCATATTATGTGTAGATACTAGTGCGCCGGGGTTGTAGCTAGGTTTTTGGTCTTTTGGATGGTGTATTTTGGCTCTGCAGACCACCTATGGCACACCCCCATATGGAGCATGGCGCCACCTGTGGTGATCATAAAAATGTGTTCATGACGTTGTTATACTGTATATAAACGGTCATGTAGACTCCAACTAAGGCACTGAATATTATGTCAAAGTGTCATTTTCGAGGGTCAAAGATTGAGTGTCACATATGTGTAATTTTGACTTGTGTCATTTTGGGCCCAATATGGGCCTGTATGGGTGTGAATATTCTGCTGAAAATGTCTTTTGGCGTGTATAAACAATAAACTATTGCTCGACAGGCTAGTTATGATGTCTCAGGGGTCACTTTAGAGTTTCAGCTTCATGTGTGAAGGTTTCGTGATGACACTTATATGAAATTGTCCTATCCAGGTGTTGGTAGTCATTTAGGGCGGGTAGTACTCCCAATGCGTGTTTATCGTACGTTTGGAATCCAGTACCCCACTCATCTCACTACAGTGCGCCTGTAGACAACATCTGACTGTATAGGTGCTCGTTTTGCGCTTTTGGGTTAATATGGGGTTGATAGATTCATGTCACACCGCTGTAATGAAATTTATAACTGACCTTCATACTTAAAGTACTTTGCTCAAACCTCTTGAGTGGTTGTTGATACCTTCTGGGCATCATTGGAGCGTTATTGGGTCATGCACTGTAGTGTACTAGTGTACTTTCGTGCTCCTTATCCTTGCTCACAATAATAGTATAGCTTAAAGATGTACAATGCAATTTTTCAATCAACTTTCCGCGATCAAATGATTTTTCGTTTTTAATCGCCCAATAAAAGTATCTGTCGACTAACCTACAGTCCAGGGTGGCCCATGGTTTTTAAACTATAGACCATTTAGTTTGGTTGACCCTTGTGGTACGAGAGCTTGAAGAGAAATGCTGTCAAACTTCAAATAATTTTACGAAAATGTGAGGTTGCAGAGCGCTCCTTTTAGTATATCGTGCTTGAGTAACCATAATAGAGATTCACCTATTGTTACTGATCGCTCCTGGGCAGTGGTTTTGTGCAGTAAAACTTGGGTCGGAGTGTGTTGCTTGAAAACTGGCAGAAACTTTGGGTTTGGGAGAACTTTGGGTTTTTTTCGCAGCAATTTTTTTTGACGCCAAACATTCTTTTATGAATTTGTTGTGGATAGACCTTAGGCGCAATTTATCTAACATTTGCCTCCGTCTCTATGCAAGCTTGGGCCGTATATCATAGTCTAGCAGTGTAAAGCACAAGGTGTCTTTTTGAGTATTTGAGAAAAATATTTGCAAATTTTTTTTGTGAAAGTTTTTCAAAATTTTCTCAAACTCCCAGAATTTTCAGACCAAACAACTATTAAAGTATGTAAAGCTATGATATACAGCCCAAGCTTGCATAGAGACGGGAGGCAAATGTTAGAGTAATTGCGCCTATGTTCTATCTACAGCAAATTCATAAAAGAATGTTTGGCGTCAAAAAAATTTGCGAAAAACCCAAAGTTCTCCCAAACCCAAAGTTTCTGCCAGTTTTCAAGCAACACATTCCGACCCAAGTTTTACTGCACAAAACCACTGCCCAGGAGCGATCAGTAACAATAGGTGAATCTCTATTATGGTTACTCAAGCACGATATACTAAAAGGAGCGCTCTGCAACCTCACATTTTCGTAAAATTATTTGAAGTTTGACAGCATTTCTCTCCAAGCTCTGGTACCACAAGGGTCAACCAAACTAAATGGTCTATAGTTTAAAAACCATGAGCCACCCTGGACTGTAGGTTAGTTGAAAGATACTTTTATAAGGCGATTAAAAACGAAAAATCATTTGATCGCGGAAAGTTGGTTGAGAAATTGCATTGTACATCTATAAGCCCTACGATTATTGTGAGCAAGGCTAAGGAGCACAAAAGTACCCTACAGTGCATGACACAATAACGCTCCAATGGTGCACAGAAGGTATCAACAACTACTCAAGAGGTTTAAGCAAAGTACTTTAAGTATGAATGTCAGTTATAAATTTCATTAGAGCGGTGTGACATGAATCTATCAACCCCACATTAACCCAAAAGCGCAAAACGAGCACCCATACAGCCAGATGCTGTCAACAGGCGCCCTGTAGTGAGATGAGTGGGGTACTGGATTCCAAATGTACGCTGAACACGCATTGGGGGGTACTACCTGCCCTAAATGACTACCAACACCCGGATAGGACAATTTCATATAAGTGTCATCACGAAACCTTCACACATGAAGCTGAAACTTTAAAGTGACCCTTGAGACATCATAACTAGCCTGTCGAGCAAGAGTTTTATGTTTCTACACGCTTATAAAGACATTTTCAGCAGAATATTCACACCCATACAGGCCTATATTGGGCCCAAAATGACACGTGTCAAAATTACACATATGTGACACTCAATCTTTGACCCTCGAAAATGACACTTTGACATAATATTCAGTGCCTTAGTTGGAGTCTACATGACCGTATATATACAGTATAACAACGTCATGAACACATTTTAATGATCACCACAGGTGGCGCCATGCTCCATATGGGGGTGCGCCATAGGTGGTCTGCAGAGCCAAAATACACCATCCAAAAGACCAAAAACCTAGCTACAACCCCGGCGCACTAGTATCTACACATAATATGGCATCTAGGGAGCTTACAATCAACTGTATAAACACAATTTTAACAAAATTCCAAATTAGATTACTGAATTTTGGGCATATTTTCAGGGGGTTGGGGGGGTCACCTGCAGAGTCAAAATTGAACCCCTGCAACCCTGAAAACGCTATACAAAGTATATATGAGGAGTTTCCCCATCACAAATGGAGTTCAATGCACCAATGCATACAGCCAAATTCACTATATTCAGACTTTCTTAAACAGAAACGTGAAACACACCGGACGCCCAAATGTCAAAATAGGGGTATCTATCCAGGCTAATTTCTCGAAAACGACTGAAAGAAAAGAAACGCCAGTTACAGGGATTCAAGTACGGCTCAAGCTGAGTTCAAATCAAGAAACAGATCAAAAATCGGTTCACTCTACGACGAGTTATTTCAATATAAAGGTACCGTACCAAACGATCAAAATGACACATTTCGGGTCCTGTTTCTCTACTATAACCAATAACCACTCGTTATAACCACCTGTAAAATATATATGGGGACAATCCCCATTATTGGAGCAATCTAACGAACTAACTATGGAGTCTAAAATAGCGAGTTTTGATGGTGTAACATGTACATACAGCAAAGGTACCGGACACGAATTGGCCAAAATAGAGGTATGTGTCCTGGCCAATTTCTCAAAAACGGCTGAAAGAAACAAAACGTTATTTACAGGGATTCAAGTACGGCTCAAGCTGAGTTCAAATCAACAAACAAATCAATCGGTTCACTCTACATGGAGATATTCGAACATAAAGGTACCGTACCAAATGGCCAAAGAAGCAGAGTACTCGGTCTGCAGAGCCAAAATTGACCATCTAAACCTGCAAAAACGCTATATAAAGT
The DNA here is from genome assembly GCF_964194025.1 of Convolutriloba macropyga. Lineage (NCBI taxonomy): Eukaryota > Metazoa > Xenacoelomorpha > Acoela > Convolutidae > Convolutriloba > Convolutriloba macropyga. The sequence continues at coordinate 27,554 of NW_027451652.1, forward strand.
ATACATATTCGGATTCTGCGTTAAACGGGCTATTCAAAACAGTTTAATTTATACCTTAAGTGACGAAATTCAAAGTGACGAGACCCGGACCCAGTCCTGTCAAACGCTTCTAGAGGTAAAATCAAGGTCAACTTTACTGGTCAATTTCTCTAAAACGGCCGAACAAAAATAAACCCCCTTAGTACAGTTTGTAGCACTGCTTGAGATACGCATCATATCAAAAAATGAGCCCAATCGGTACATTCTTCGAGGAGTTATAGCAATTATAAGGTACCGTACCAAATGACCGAAAAGCGTGGTGACCTGACTGCAGAGCTAAAATTGACCTTCTGAACTACAGAAAACGCACTATAAAACATATATGAGGAGAATCCTCACTATCAGGGGAGTCTAAAGAACCAATTCGCGGGGCTAAATTCGGCTTTTTTGTTGGTCTAACATGTACATACCTGAAATGTACCCGGACACGAATAGGTAAAAATGGAAGTATGTGTCCTGGCCAATTTCTCGAAAACGGCTGAAAGAAACAAAACGCCATTTACAGGGATTCAAGTACGGCTCACGCTGAGTTCAAATCAATAAACAGATCAATCGGTTCACACAGATCAAAAACAGATCAAAAAATCGGTTCACTCTACGAGGAGATATTCCAACATAAAGGTACCGTACCAAATGACTAAATAGGACAAGTACGGCGCAGGTTTCGCTAAAATTGACCACCTGGACTACGTAAAACTACATACAAAATATATATGGGGAGACTCCCCACTAACTGGGGATTCTAAAACACTAAGATTTGTAACATAGTTCAGAGCTTCAAGGTGTGTCAATGGTGTCAACGGATGGTGTCAACCGCTTCTGGGGCGAACACCGAGGGCAAGTTTACTGGCCAATTTCTCTAAAACGGCTGAACCAAAATGAACCCCCTTAATACAGTTTGGAGCACTGCTTGAGATACGCATCATATTAAAAAATTAACCCAATCGGTGCATTCTTCGAGGAGTTATAGCAATTATAAGGTACCGTACCAAATGACCAAAAAGCGAGGTGACCGCCATTCAGAGCCAAAATTGACAACCTCAACTACATAAAATACCATATAAAATATATATGGAGAGACTCCCCACTAACTGGGGATTCTAAAACACTAACACTTGCCGGGTAAATCGCGTGTTTTGTACCGAAATTTGGGTCACCCATAATAGCCCGAAAATTCGAACTATTTCAACTTTGAACATTAATAACTTTTTGATTAGGCCGATTTGGGAAACCAACCAAATACTGCAACCAAGAGGGGTTCAGTGCCAACAAAATGCGACCATTCCCGTTTAATTTGGTCCAGTACTTTAGCAGATATTAACAAAATACTGTTCTGTACCCCATTTTTTGGGCTAAAATCGAAGCCCAAGATCTCTGAAACCGACGTAAAACAACGTGAAACAGCGTTCCCGGCGTATTTGTGGGTGTAATTCTGGTCCACTTGCACGTTCTAGGTCACGGCAAACCTTCATGGTGAGGTGGGAAATTTTTTCCCACCTCACCATGAAGGCTATGATGATTTGTGTGTTTTGACATAAAACAACATCCACAGAAATTTGATGAAATCGTGAAAAAAGAAAGATTGTTGAGTTGACCCCATTAATTGACACAATTGGCTTCTCGATCTTAAATGTTGTCCAGAAAACATTTAAAGCCAGCCGGAAAACGTGTTCAATTACAAAAAACACCACTCAATACTTAAATTTCAGAAAAGATTTGTTTTTCCGTGGTTCGGCCCTTTACAGATAAAAATAGCCCAATAAACTCCACAAAACCATACAAAATTGGTAACTGGGATACTTTTCATTATCAGACAAACCTAATAAACTTATATAGGTAGGTTTACTTTGTTATTTTGGGTACCGAATTTTGTGTGATACCAACATGAACTAAAATTTCAGCTTTTTTTGAGAATTGACCTTGATTAATTTTTTACTGTCCCGGTTATAAAAACCAATCACGGGAACAAGCAAGCAGATATAAATGCCAACAAAACAATTTCATGGTTGTTCAATTTGGATCAGTAGTTTTGAAGAATTGATCAAAAATTTTGGCCACACCTCATTTTTTGGTTGCCTTAGTTTTGGAGTTGTTGAACGAATTCGGATGGTCCTTCGTTTCTTTCGATTAACAAAATGACTTTGGCCACTTATTAACAATACCAACAAATTGGATAACCTTAAATAATCACCAATGGCGACCTTTCAAACTTCTATTTGTAGATTTCGATTGAAATTGTTCAGAAATTTTAATCAGACTGACTTAATTTCTTAATGATTTTACGGTTTGATTTTTCTTGAAACCTCAAGTTCATCCAACAATTGTCTTAAGAAATTAATCTTAATTAAAAGTTCTTGTTACTTGGCATGATATCCCTATTTAACGCATTAGAGAGTAAACTTTTAACTGAATCATCCAAATTACCCCAAAAACCAATTTTCTGCTTCGACAAAGTTTTGCTAAGCGAATACATTCTATGCATCTCAAAACTCGTTTCATGGCCCAAAACCGTCTCTTGTTTCTCATATGAGTGTTTTGTTTTTCATTTTGTGCTTATAAACATTTATTTTTGCGTTTTGCAAATCAGATTGCTTTGAATAACGATTCTCTAGATTGAACATATAAAGTTTGGTTGCGGAGTCGTTGGACAATATCTGATGGTCCTTCATTTAGTCTGACAGGTTACCGATAGCTACTAACATTGTTGTCAATTATGACAGAGATGTTTCTGAGTCGATAGATAGCTTTTTGAAGATCGCAAAATGGTCTTTTTAAAACCACAAGAGAAAATACAGAAGAAAATAATGGATCTGTGGTCACAACTTTCTACATCATTTTCCTTCCTCTTTTTTGGCAATAATAATTTCTTTGCGGAAGAAGTATAGTGTCAAGTTCATGATATGATCCGCAAAATCAACTTCGGTACATTCTTCGAGGAGTTATAGCAATTATAAGGTACCGTACCAAATGACCAAAAAGCGAGGTTATTAGCGAGGTTTAAAAGCCCCTTATTATCTGAACAGCCAGTTTTAGCCATGTAAACACAAAATGAAAACCAAGAGGAGCACGCCAAAAACTAGTTACCGGCAGCAAGGATTATAGATGATATAGCGCATATAGGGTAAATTGCACGCATCAAATTTTTGCAGGTAATTTTGCACGTATTGTTACCTGCAATTTTGCTTACCTGCAAACGTTGCAGGTAAAATTACCTAGACATTTTTTAGAGTGAAGCTGTGAAACGATTTTCAAAAGGATTGGAAGGCCAAGAAAAAAGACAATTTGCGAATTTCACCATGTACCTATTTTATCAGCAAAAAACGTTATTTTCACTCACCACACAAAACGTATGATCATTTGGATTAGAAATTTTGCCGATTGAATCATTTTTATTTTTTTTTCTGGGGTTTTAAATTCGGATATTAATCTTGCAAGAATCTTGCAAGAATCTTGCAAGATTAACATCATCTTGCAAGATCTTGCAAGATTAACATCGTCTTGCAAGATCTTGCAAGATTAACATCCTTTTGCAAGAATCTTGCAAGATCTTGCAAGATTAACATCGGGTCTCGACTAGGGTTGTTGTAGTGTTCATTGGATGCGTCAGATATTAAACAAGCTATTATTGCTTTCTTTTTTCACTGCATTAAAAAATTTATAAGAAACTCTCTTTTAAACGTTCTTTTAAACCTTTTTTGAGCTTTCCATTTCTTTTCATCTGCTCGAATTGCATATTACGAGCAGTTTTCATTATCGTTTTCGATAATTTTCTATTCAAAGAGAATTCATTATGTTACGTCCTTTATAGTGGAATAGTAGTCAAAGTGAAGCATATCAAAGTGATCTTATGGATCGTAATCTCGTTGTTTAATCTATGGAGGTAGATATATATTGTCAAAGTACATTGATCAAATGACGTCCAAAAAAAATGTGTTTTGTATTCGTGTTGGGTATTAATGGCATCAGGTATCATTTTTATCTTTTTTATCTGGGTTTTTTGGCGAATTTTCAGCGTATCTTCCGCTGTATTACAATTGTTCTTAAACATTATTTTTGGCAATTATTTTGATTTTTGTGCTTTTTAATAGCTCTCGTACCTCCATATAACTATGAACTGTTGTTCTTTTTAGTGTAGTGTTTTTTTGCTTGATCGCTTTTTATCTCACCTATTTGTCTTTCAGGTGACTTTTCCGCGTGACTCAATTTTTCGTGATCTAAATTGCTCTTCCATTTGCAATTTTAAGCAGCTGAACTCTATAGGCGGTAGTCAATTACTAGAAGCAAAATGAAAAGGCTGCCAGTTGGTTTCCTTTTCCACTTCAAATCTCAGTAGTGGTCATAATAGGCTCGAATTACATCATCTTAGGCCCCTTACTGAAATTGTAAATGGATACTTTAGTCAAAATTGGCAACCCTCCAGCTGCGTTGACAGCATATCATACGAAGTTTGTCGGCTGTGACGTGATATTTTTTGTTTTAGCGATTGGGACTTGTCTCCAATAAATAACTTTCCCATGCTCAGCTCCAATTCTTTGCAATTCTCAGCTCCAGCTCAGAATTTTTTATTAATAGCCGCACAGCGATAGCGGGGGCTATTATTGGCCTTCTCTTGGTTTTTTTTACGACTCGAAGAGGAGTATTGGTTTTCTCTCGGTCTTTTTTTTACAGGAAGTAGATTTGGTCATGCGGCATTTTGACCTAAAAGCGAAAGTGAGAAAAGCTGTCATGGTTAACAGATTTTCGCTAAGCGAGAGAAGTTTTTTGATCATGCGCTGCGTTTAGTTAATGAGTTTTTGACTTTGAAAAGTAGTTTTTGACTGAATGGCACATATAGATAACCGTTTTTAGCCGTTTTTCCGTCTAAGTGGCCCATTTTTTGCTTTTAATTTGGTTTCTTGTAGAAATAAATTTCATTCGATACTATTTTGAAATGTCAACCTCGGAAATTGATGCCACAGTGTTTTGCACAGCCTGAAAATGCGTTTCAAGTTGAAGTTTGGCACATATTTCTTGATTTTTAGTTAATTTTTGGCATTTTTTCTATTAATTTCTTCATTTTTGGATCTTTTAACCGTCTTTTTGTCAAAAATCAGTTAATATGGCAAGTTCTCTTTGATAATTCATATACTCAACGCCTCGATGTAATTTTGTTTTATAAAATTGTACATATGCTAATCGGATTTTGGTAGTTTTTTCCGATTTTCGTCAGTTTTTTTGTTTCTATTTTGGTTGTAATTGCTAGAGATAGTCTTTTTGTGCAACATGAGGGACCTTAATTTCGTTTCAATAAAAATTGAATCATTTTTTGGCGCTAAGCTTTTGAAAAACAGTTAAAACTTTTTCATAAATGCAGTCTTAAAAAGTTTTTGACAATTTTTTTTGCAAAATGTTTCGTATTTATGAATTCTGATTTTTCCTATTTTTTTGTTCTCTTCAGGAAGATAGACCTTTGTATCAGATGACTAGTTATCTTTTCTTTGTCTTGAATGCTGAACAATGAAATGTATTCGTTTTTCTTGAATTTTTTAATTTGAATTTTAATTTTCAAACATCTTGTCTTTTTGTTACGGTGTTCCTTACATTGTGCCTACTAGCATATGTACAACAAGGAACAAGTGTGTGTTGTTTTTGTCTTAATTGCAGTGATTAGAAGTTTAATTATAGGTGTTTTCTGATTCTTAAATTTGAGCTTTCTTTTTTGAAAAGATTTAACTTAGTTTCTAAGATTATTATCTGCCGTTTGCTTTCGCGATTTTTGTCAGATTAGAATCATGTTATTGAAGTTTTGACGCTTCGAGTGACTTCCGGAATTCTTCCGGCTATGTTTTTTATTTCGTGGTCATGATTTTTTTTACAACCATATGACGTCACAGCCACTTTTTGTTCATTCGTTCATGCAATTTCAACTCAATTGCATGTGTGACGTCATTTTTCGCTCTTAGTGGAGCGAGTTTTTTCGTTCATGAGCGTGATTAAATTTTTGGTCACACTTGACTTACCTCACTCTCAAAATTGACTTCCTCACTTTGAAATTGACTTTTATTTACTTTAATTCAAAGAGATAAGGTCAAATGGGTGTGTGTCACTCTAAATGAAGGTTATTTGAGATCAGCTAATAGAGGCAGCAATAACTTATACAGATTTTTTAATCAAAATATAACAGATCAGCCTTCAATGAAAAGACGAATTTTTTTGGTCTGTCTTTTTTACTGTTTTTTTAGACGGCCGATCTACGAATCTATTGCGGCTATTTTCTGGCAATCTGCCAGCTATGTTTAATAGCCGCCCTCATCTTCTCAGCCGGCTATTATAGCGCTCCTATTTTTTTTACTTCGTCGATTAAAAAAATGTTTCGCTTTACCTATTTTTGCCGCCTTTTCAACATTTTGCGTGATATCTTTTTGACTTCTCTAGGCTAGTTTCTCTCTTCTGTCATTCTGCTAAAAGTGATTTTGAACATCAGTTGCTCAGCAAAGCAATTCAAAATGAACAGAGTCAGTATAAAAAATTGAAGTCAGAAGTAGAAACGGGATAAACCCATAAAGCCCAATTTTAGATGCCCGCTATTTGAACATCGTTCCTATAAGTATTAGTTACCTCTCTCTAATGCTTATTGGTATTGATAGTAGCCCCTGTAGCCTCTCTCTAAGAAACAGAAGTATGTTCAACTACAAAATGCCATCAAAATAAATCGGACTTAAAAAAATGTTTTTGTACAAACATCTTTTTTTTTTCAATATCTTCTGTTATTTCAATCCCAATCATGCTTATTGGAATCAACGGCGGCTATTTTCCGGCAATCTGCCGGGTATGTTTATATATTTCCAAGCGAGAACAGTTTCAATCCAAAATATTTTATTTTACATAATTTTATTCATATTTTAGTTCTATTCAAAATATAAATTTCTTGGATTTTTTCAGAGAAAATTACGCTTTATTTTTAGAGTTTCTGCGGTTTTTTTTAAAATTGATTTTTTAGCTTCATTTGCCTTGGGCATCTGTTGTGCTCGAGAACCTACTATTAAAAATCAAAATGTTTCCTCTTTCAATACCTAATTTCCTTCAATTTTCAGAATATCATATGGAAGTATCTAAGATTGCTAAACAAGAAGATAGTCAATCGTCATCTGGCGATGAGTCAGTTTCATCCGAAGATAAAAGGCGGAAGAAGTCAAAGAAAAGTGCTGCAAGCTCTACAAATGCAGGTGCTGGTGATGTCTTCTCTCCTATGTTGCAGAAGGTGCTAAAGAAATCAACAATGCAACGAAAAAGTTATGTCAGCTCGAGTTTAGGAACTGTTACTTCTAAATCCGCATCGAAGTCGAAAAGAAGCTCTCTCGTAGAATCGCAGCAGAGATCAGATAGAACTCAGAGTTTTGGTGGTGCTCCTACAGATTCAGATGCCACTAAAAATTTCATCCTTTCTGGCGTTTCTCAAACCAATTTTCGAGATATTCTCTCAAAATTAGCGCAACCGGGTACTCCATTGGACAAGAATGACCTTCAGTTTTTATTCGACCCAGATACCTGGTGCAAAAATATGAGAACAAACTCGAATGAAGCAGAAATTATACGGAGCCAACTAAAAGCTTTAATAAGAAACTGCTGCTTGCCAGAGAATTCACTAATGCTAAGCTTTTTCCATAAACTTTTGACTGATTTAATGGTAAAGACACCTTATGAGGAACATAATATTGGAGCTTCAATATTGGAGGGCGGCAAAGGGACTACTCTAAATATGTGCCAGTTTTGTGTCAGTGAGCTCTGTAGTGAGAATCAACAGCATAGGCAACAGTTTTTTCAATCTCTCAACCACCACGTGATGACCAGGTTCATGGACTCGCCTCTCCAGTCGCACCAGAATCTCATTGGCCATTTGACAGCCGTTTCCATATCAACTAGCAACAATTTGTCAGCACATAAACAAGTTAATAGCTCTACTTCAAATCAAGGTGAGTTGATTGAAATGAATTGTTTATCAAAAATATCATTAATCATTGGACGAACCAATGGAAGTCTAATATACTACGTTAGTGGGCATAGAAGCTGTAGAATTTTGTATTTTTGTCGTTAGAAGGCTTCTAGGGTGACTTGCTAACGCCCGAAACTCGATCAAATTTGAAAGGTTAATTAAAGAAAAGTGGGTTTGTCAACCGATGCTCTTTCTCAGCTGTACACAAAGTTCGATGCACGCGAAAAATAATTTTTGTCTGGAGTATAAAAAATAACTATTCGCGGAAGTAAATGTCTATCAAAACAACCAAGTCGGTATAGGTCCTTTAAATTATAGAATTATTTTTGAAGTTTATCTCCGAATATCTGATTGTGAGGCAGATAAATAATGAAAGAATTCAAATTTTCTATTTGGAAATAAGAAAAAAATAGATTTATTTTACATCAAATGGAGAAATCGCGATATCACTAAGTTGGCTTAATTTATTTTGATCACAATCTAATATGCTTTCATTTTTCTTAACATAATTTACCAGGCAATTTGATCTCAAATATTTTTGAACCAAATGTTGTTTTCAGAATCGCAATTTTGAAACTCTCTCTCTCTCTCTCTCTCTCTCTCTCTCGCGCTCTCTGAGTATTTTTATTGGGCCTAAGGGTACTCGCCCTTATCAGTCGATATCACCGATAGGTAGCGTGTCGTTTTGTGAAGATTGTTTTGACCTAACGTATTAGTACAATAGATAGTGGACGTAGAAGATTGGTCACATGTTGCAACATATCTTATGTAACTTTACTCATTCTTATTGCCTATCACCTTTAGTATCAATCCTTTCCAAACCATTTCTCTTATGATCTGAACTTTGAATGTGGAAGATACCAGACAAATAAATTTTAAACAAGAAAACGCCATGAGTTTAAGCGTTATTGTAACCGGTTCATTAAACCAAAATTATCTTTAATTAATAAAAATTCTGGGATCTAAGTCTTGCAGTTCCGGAAGGCAGGAATAGCCTCTCAAAAATTAGATCAAGGCCATGAGCATATAAAGCAGTTAAGCTAGAACGGCTTTTAAAGAGTTCTTGTGACGTTTAAAAACCTCAGCAAATTTTTCGGGAAGTCAAACGTAACTCAATCATTGCCGCTATGATGTACCTTTTACCCTTGCTTCTCGCCTGACGCTTGATAGAATTTGCAACAGATTAGGCCTATATACCCATGAGGTCATTACTCGAAAATAATTGCTTTCACCCCTTCGTTAAACCCAGCAATCTTTCATTCAAAAACCGTGGATATTATATATTCTTTCATCGCCGCGCTAACGAATTTTTGACCAGTAACCCCAATTATGGCGGAAAACCTGACGATTTAATTCGTTTATTAGCAAAATACTTATTAGAGTTGATAAGCGCTGCCCTTCTTAAAAATGGGCCACAGGAGACTACATTTTTACTACAACAGATTTACGAATGCTAGCCCTTGCCATTCGTATCAATAGTTACGATGCCGACAAAATCGAACTAGCCCATTGGGGTTGTTACACTGGAAATTAAAAAGTTGGTAACAGAGGTGGCATGTACTTAAAGGCCAGCATCAGTGGTGGAACCATGTATTGTTTCATAATTACCCGTGTTAACCTGGGAAAAAATTAGCAGTGAGTTGTTTAGTTCTGAAATTTAGTAAAGAGACAAAATGAGCTCTTACATGCCAATGGTTTAAAAAATACGAGTATTAAATTTTACTCCGTTTGAGAGCATGCACTTTGCACCTTTTTGATCTTAGTTGTTGCCTTTATTCCTGCTCTCTTGTCCTCCGAAATGTTGCTATCAACTGTTTGTTTCGATTATTGCTTTTGCTATTATTGCCTCAGAGCGATAGCTGATGCTATTATTGGCCTTCTCTTGGTTTTTTAACTTCCTCTCTCAATTTGACTTTTCTTTACTTCAGTTCAAAAATATAAGGTCGAGTGTGTGTGTGTGTGTGTGTGTATGTGTGTGTGTGTGTGTGTGTGTGTGTGTGTGTGTGTGTGTGTGTGTGTGTGTGTGTGTGTGTGTGTGTGTGTGTGTGTGTGTGTGTGTGTGTCATTCTAAGTGATGGTTATTTGAGAGCAGATAGAAACCGCAATATTTTTTACAGATGCCTACTCAAAATATAACATCTCAGCTTTTAATGGAAAACATAAATTGCCTTTTCGCGCGGTCATTTTGCTGTCTTTTTAAGGCTGCTGATTGCAAAGCTGTCGGGGATATTTTTGGCAATCTGCCAGCTGTTCGTTTTTGTGATTTGAGGGAATTCTTGCGCGTGTTTCGTCTGCTTTTGTTTTGTTTCTGTTTATTCGACTGCGTTTACTTGCATTGTTTGGTCTGAGACGTTTTCTCGGCCACTGGATTTGGAGTCCTCTCAGATCGTTTCTTTGTCGCCTTCCAGGCTTGGTCCATATTACGCTAATACAACGCAGCTCAATTAGAAATGATTGTAAAAATAAGCGTTAAAGAGTCGAAGGCAAAGCAAAGGAGTCAAAGAGAAGAATTATGACAAGAAGTTAGTATCTTTTGCAGCACTTTTTTTTCAGTAATGAAAATTGTCCACACTTTGATTTGAATAACCGCCAGTTGTCAGTCCTAATGGTTTTGTTCTTTTTTACGTTGGCCCTTATTTGTGCCAATTTTCTTAGTACCTCTTACCGGATGTAACATTGTTTTGCAAGCATCACTTTTTGTTATTAGTAGGCATTTGCGTGCTAATTCTTTTCTTATCTTTGTTAGTGCGCCTTATTTGAGTCCTAATCACTATTCTATGTACGACCGGTTATAGTGCGTATATTTGTATTGAGAGCTGTCAAAAATCGGCCCCATTTGCGTCAACCCTCAAAATTTCTTGGCTTGAACGATAATGAGTGATTAACAAAGGATTAACGAATTAAACTAAGCATGAAACTTCTCAAACTCAATTGTACAGGTGCGTGAGTGTTCACTTCTTTGGTTTTTAAATAAAATTTGAAGCAGTTATATGAGTCCTGTTGGTCTTTTTTGATTCATATTTTGATATTTTGGACCAAATTTTTATTTTTGAGTTTTACTTTTGCCTTTTTGTCCTCGAAGCTGGAACAGATAAAGTACCAAGGTTCTCACACTAACTGATGAGCAGTTCTCATAGAGATTTACTAGTCTCAAAGTGGACTCTCATACAGATCACACCTTTGAAGCAGATGAGAAGACATAGAGTAATGTAGTCAGGGGGAGTTTTTTGGCAGTCTGCACCTCCTCCAGCTACCCATAACACACACACACACACACACACACACACAAACACACACAGACAAACAAACATATCATAGCCCCATGCACACACTTCCCACACTCATACCGCACACCATTTCCCGCTCGTCGACCCCCCTTCTGCTAATGCACCTGTTTTCGGCTTTTTGGTCCATCACTAAGTTGAGAGCTAGCCTCCCTTGGACCCGGCTAGCTACTGACGAAGGCATGGTTTGAGAACAGTTTGCCAGATGTTAGAATTTAATGTTTCCCCTTTTTGATTTTGTCTCTCATGTTTGAATTCTGTTTGATTCTTCGTTGCTAGCTGAATTGAAATAATATAGTTTACACGGAACTGGTGATCCGTTTAAGTATGAAGAGTGGATATTAACCGCCGCCAAAAGTCTGCTTGCGAGTAGGGTATCTTGTTAACAGCCGCAAAGCGGTAGCTGGGGCTATTATTGGCCTTTTTAGTTCAAGATTCTTAGTACGACCATATGGCGTCACGATTACTTCAAATCTTGTTAATTCATTCATTCAATATCAACTGAGTTGTGTGAATGGCATTTTGCATTCTGAATAGAGCGAGTTTTGTTTTCAGTCTTGTGATTATTTTTAATCACATATGACTTACCTCACTCTCAAAAATGACTTTTCTCACTATCAAAAGACTTTTCTTTCATTGAGATCTAGGAGATAAGGTTAAATGAGTGTGTCATCTATTCGAAGGTTTTTTTGAGAGCAGATAATAGAAGAAGCAATAATCTATCTCAGCAATTAATAAAAGGAAGATAAATTTATTTTTTGGTCTGTTTTTTTTTGCTTGAGGCTGCAGATTTACAAAGCTATTGCGTTCATTTACTGGCAATCTACCTGCTGTTTTTTAAATAAGTTTCAGATTGAGTGAAATTTGGTCTGAATAAATTTTTATTGTGTAAAACATATCAGAATGAAAGTGTCATTCCAGTTGAGGAGGGAGAGGATGAGATCCAAAACTCTTAAAGTCAAATGTTTTTGAAACGTGTATATCATATAGGATTATCTGTTTTGTAGTGCATTTAAAACAGCCAGGATAGTCTAGCTGACAACATGTATTTAGTTAACCTGCTGATGGTTAATTAGGGCATGAAAGTTAGGTAATGAGCAGAAAGTATGAATTTACGTGAGCAGAAATTTTTGATACCAAGCATCATTCTGAAGGCAATAGTGACAAGGCCTACTCTATAATCTTTACCTTAATAATTAAACTAGACTATAGTTCAGTTTTTGTTTGTCGTCATAATTTCGTAGTTTCTGTTATACTTTTGCTTTTTATTTTGTGTGTTGATTTAGCCGCATTTCAAATCTGTTTTCGGTCAATAATATTAGTTCTTCTGTGCTCAGATGGAATTGACTGGCGTTTATTTTTCTTATTGTTGGCATTTTTGGGGTCTTACAAACCAAATGTCATTTTTAATAGCCGCGAAGCGATAGCATCTATTATTGAGAACAGCGTGTTTTTTTAATTCGTCGTCTTCATCGATGATTCTTGCGACCATTGGTTTTTTTTAATTTCAGTGACTTCTCTTGCTTTCCTTTTAAAAGTGGTTTGCGTGACGTCATTTGTTCTGCTTTTAGGGCAATTGGGTGACTTACCATGCCAAAAAATGACTTCTGAACTCACTTAATCAACTTCAAGTTTTATGAGCATTTACTAGCTAAAGATAAAAGTGTGCATCTAAGTAGTGCTAAACGTACATGCCCTAATTCTTGAGTATTAGATTCTTGAGTTTTTGATTTCGAATATTAGTTTTGAAAAAGCTCCATTAGGGTTTTTCCTCATAGAGCGTATGTGTCTCATAAAAATGACAGTCCGAATCTAGCCGAAAAATTCTAGTGGTCTATTAAAGGACTGGTGTTCAATCTGTCTATCTTATTTAGTTCCTTCAATTCCATGGGAGGCCACAAGAGTCTATCGTGGCTATTTTCCGGCAATCTGCATTCTATGTTATTTTGTTGTCATTTTTAGTTGCTGAGTTCTAGATTTTTAATTGCTTTCATATGATGTTTTTTTACAGCTTGTTCAAGTATATAGATGAGACAAATTGTCACTTATTTTACTGGTATATATATATTTATAAAATTATTGCGTGTAAAGTACGTTTGTGAAGTACAATATGCGAGCAATTTGTTTTTTAAAGATTTTTAAGCGCTGCGTGAAGTAGCGACACGAGGGTTTTTTTTCTGTCATCAGGATGTTCTGATTTTATTCATGTTTAGGGCTATGGGTTTTTTGCCATAGGAGTAGAAGATACGAAACAAAGTAACAATTGCAAAATTTCACTACTTTTATCTCCCTCTCCGCTATTTTTTATGCAATTGCTTACGAGTCCTTTTTTATTTTGATTGGTTTTTGTTATACTGAAGTCGCATTATTTTTCTATCTGTTAGCGAAGAAGTGGCTGTTATATTCTTCTTACTCGCACATTTTTTCAAGTTTCAAATTGGTGATGTCAGTTGGTCTCATCGTTTTGCGTCGTTTCTGGATTTCTTTTTATCTATCTAGTGAAATTGAATAGCTGACTTTAATTAAAATTGGTTAACAAAGACCGGAAGTTTAAGTCTATGCTTTCATGAAATAATGTGATTATAGAAAAAAAAATAGAGAATTTCAGAACCAATTAGATGGTGTCATCGAAATAATAGTGAAAAATTATAAGTTACAGCGAGCTATTCGCAATGAACTTTTGAAATGTCGATTATTGTTTTGGCTTTTCAGGATCAGGCTTCAAGGAGGCTGTGCGCAACTTAATATTATCAATATTGTCACAATTAGAAAATAAATTACATTATGGCAAGCGCTCAGTTCTTCCCACAGTCGAAATCTACCTCGAATTCCTCTTCAAGGATATCTTGCAGAAGTTCACTTCATATTCAATTGTCGCGGAGAGTAGTAGTAAAATAAACAACGCATGTGATACGAGCTCGAATGATATAACGATCGGCAGTGCGATAAAAGCGAGTGAGGCCAAATTAACGTTTTCGTTTTACTGTCGGAAACTGAAAGACTATGTATACGATTCAACTCTCAGGTACGCCAATACTGAAATGAATGGGGAAAAATGAAGGAAAATTAAGGATCATTACTTACTAAACTCCACTTTTAGCTTAAAGTTAGTATCAATATTTTTTCAATGTTTTCCGCGAAAACAGGTTCATTTGACTTAAAAGTGGCTTTTACGAATTTCATTATTCAATACTTGAGTTTCCAAAATTTCTTACGAGCAGAGATATGAATAGTTCTTGTTAGCGTTCAGTCTTCCGAATCCGGAACTAGTTTTCTGTCGGATTTATGTAATTATTTACCAATTAGGTTTTCTTTCAGTTCTGCCTAATTAACACTTTCATGAAATTCAATTTAAATCAGCTTGGTGTTCAAAATTTTGGTCACTCAGATAAAAAGGAATAACAAAAATTCGATAGGGAGCACTCAGAGTTTTGTAAAGAGTTTAATGATTTTGTGACAGCCCTTTGATGTTACATATTGAACTTAAATACTCTCCGAATGCGACAAAGTGTTATCTGCTCTTTCCGATTTTCGTCTAATGTATTTTATTTCAATCGACCGTTATTTTTGCTCCCCGCTGAATGGTAAAAATTTATGTAAAAGTTTATAGTATCCCCACTCATTAGGTGACAATGGTTTAAACAATCTCCCCTCTGGTTTGGCGAATAAGTAATTTAAAATACTAAAATTGCGGGCTCAGGATAATAGGATTTTGAAGATCCCCGAATAGCGGCTTGGATAAGGATTGCATGAGTTCACTGAACTGAACAGACAACGCCTGGAAAGAGCAATTGTCACTTAAAACAGCCAACCGCTTGAGTGCTTTTTGAAAGTTGCCGATATTATACCAAGAACTTCGATTGCAAGAGAAACTAAGGTGATCGCCATTATTGAGCCGCTATCGCCGTGGAGGAGGAAATAAGATTGAAGCGACGAAGTAACAGTTACATCAGATGCAGCTGTTTTGCCTGCTTTCCACGTGGGCAAATTGTGTTTCCGGGCGTGATTGACTTTTTGGTATAATATTCCTTCTTTCCATTACTGATGAGAGGATTGCAGATGAGCAAGCATGCACTATTTTATTTCGAATCAGGTTGTCTTGCAATTGCGGTTCCTCACCCGCGAGACCCAATGGCATGATCACCATAGATGTCAAAAACTGTTCTACAGAACGAACATTTCCTTTTCTGTTGAAGACATCGACACCCAGTCTCTATTTCGTAGTAATTCTACACTCATTTGTCGCCATATCAACTGCCAAAGCTGGAATGACGGAAAAGACATCCATGCTGGAAAGGGGGAGCCGGAATTGGGGGCTCAGACAATATCGAGTCCTACTAAATTGGTGTTTCTTCACAGGACAAAACATAACCAAACTATTTTGCTTGCTACTGGTCTTGGAATTGGCAAACACAAACCTGATATGGTTATGGGTTTTTTGCTTTATTCCAAAATTCTTCTGGAAGAAAAAAACCAAGGTATTGATCAGTTTTGTATTAATCTATTAACTAGCTCCAAGAACCTAGAGTCTCAATTCGGTATACAGATTCGAAGGACCGGCTGCTGTAAACATGGATAATGACTTGAGTTGCTCCATAAGAGTTTCTTCACTGAATTGATAAGCTTGATGAAAAATTTTGAACTGCACTAAGTTTAACAATGGAATTCAAATTTTTCGGATCATCAAGAGTTGCCGTGTTGACCGGTGCAAAAGCACCGGTCAACACGGCTACTCTGCCATATTGGCACTGGAAACACAGATTTTGCATGTTTGACAGTCTCAATTTTTGTATTTTTTGATCGATTTGCTTGCTGCATAGTGCAAGCTTGGTTCCATAGATTTTGAGGTCACCGCTGTTCCAACTGTGTTTTCTTTCCAGAACTCTTTTGGTCGTTATTCCGCCTCTTTCCGCCTTAGTCTGTTACTAGCACATAGAATGCATATGGAAAAGCCAATTGAATTCTGTACTAAGTTGTCTTGAAGATGACTGTTAGTGTTAGTCTTTTCGGAGTTCAAACCTTTTAAAGGCCTTGTCTACTTGGAGCAGGCTCTCGGCGTGGATTGGACCGTCCTCGTGATTTGATAGTTCCTTGGAGATTAGTTGCAATTTACCAATTCGATTTTTGGTTCATGGATGAATCGTTCTCAGTGCCCCAACAATGAATCCAAATTTCCTTTCTTTCGAAAGATGTTCCAGTACCTGACTTTTATAAATTTTCCGTGTTGCAGGAGAAAATAAAACTGCGAATGAAAGGTAAAAGTTGTTTTCCTTTGTTAGGTTGGTCATCTGTTTTGATAGACCACTGCTTGTGATGCTATTCGGCTCAGTTTCAGAAAAAATATGTGTTGACTGAGGTGAATTTTCAAGTACCAAAGCTGCTTTTTTTCCTAAATTGAACTTCGTTTTCGAACTTAGGGAAAAGTTTGTTAAAATTAAAAAAGCAACCTGAGTTATGTCACTGGGTAGACCGCGACTTGGGACTGATAGTTGTTCCACTCGATAGCTTTTCAGCCCTCACACAGCAACACACTGCTGAGTCGATGTCGTCGCAATCACGGCGTGTAGAAAACCAATTCCTCGATGATGAGATAACGACCACAGATTTTCTTCAGAAAAAGTGACAAAGAAGTCTATTTTGGGTGCTAAAGATTGAAGTTCATTTGTCGAATTCTAGCTGTTCTTGTTTTGCTGAAAATAACCAGACACACGTGTCAATAAGTCGTGTCAGTATATTCTTGCCTAAAAAGTTTTTCATTGAATACTGATAATTTAGAATTTCCAGAACTTGTTTTGCTGACCGGTCTCATGAACTTGGAAGAATGGTTCACAGGAATGCTTCAAGGTTTATTCTTTAAACGTCCTCAAATTTCAATGTGTTGCTTATTCCGAATTAACCAGAGCAAAGAAATCGTGGTGCAAAAATTAAGGATTAAGTAGAATCAATTTCAACAATTTAAGAGCCAATTCTCTTAATATTGTTTCGAAAACTTGCAAATTCGTCTGGTTTTGTATTTTACCCACGCGAGGCCAGATTTGTCTGAAGAGCCATCGGTTAGATAATAACGATCTCTATAAGAGTCTAGGAAAGGAACAAGGAACGTTTTAAAATTTTTCGTATAACTCCATTTTGCTTTCGGCTGCAGATATTTAGGTCGATATTGTTTAGATACCTCCCTTTTGTGTATGCGAGTGCCTGCTCCATCCACGCATCATTCCACGAGCATTCAACTCTTTTGGTCGTTATTCCGCCTCTTTCCGCCTTATTCTGTTACTAGCACATAGAATTCATATAGAAAAGCCAATTGAATTCTGTACTAAGTTGTCTTGAAGATGACTGTTAGTGTTAGTCTTTTCGGAGTTCAAACCTTTTAAAGGCCTTGTCTACTTGGAGCAGGCTCTCGGCGTAGATTGGACCGTCCTCGTGATTTGATAGTTCCTTGGAGATTAGTTTCAATTTACCAATTCGATTTTTGGTTCATCGATGAATCGTACTCAGTGCCCCAACAATGAATCCAAATTTCCTTTATTTCAAAAGATGTTCCAGTACCTGACTTTTATAAATTTTCCGTGGTGCAGGAGAAAATAAAACTGCGAATGAAAGGTAAAAGTTGTTTTCCTTTGTTAGGTTGGTCATCTGTTTTGATAGACCACTGCTTGCGATGCTATTCGGCTCAGTTTCAGAAAAAATATGTGTTGACTGAGGTGAATGTTCAAGTACCAAAGCTGCTTTTTTTCCTAAATTGAACTTCGTTTTCGAACTTAGTGAAAAGTTTGTTCAAAATTAAAAAAGCAACCTGAGTTATGTCACTGGGTAGACCGCGACTTGGGACTGATAGTTGTTCCACTCGATAGCTTTTCAGCCCTCACACAGCAACACACTGCTGAGTCGATGTCGTCGCAATCACGGCGTGTAGAAAACCAATTCCTCGATGATGAGATAACGACCACAGATTTTCTTCAGAAAAAGTGACAAAGAAGTCTATTTTGGGTGCTAAAGATTGAAGTTCGTTTGTTGAATTCTTGCTGTTCTTGTTTTGCTGAAAATAACCAGACACACGTGTCAATAAGTCGTGTCAATATATACTTGCCTAAAAAGTTTTTCATTTATTACTGCTAATTTTTCTTTTCTGTATTCTTTAGCAGTCGCCTTTCTAGCAGTGGATAAATAATCGAGCATTTTTTTGAAAGTGTGGAAGTATTCAAACATGTCCAATGACCTGAACCTTAGTGATTCAGAGACGCTGAATATTTTAATTGTGATTGGTTTCAACCGATTGATGAAGTTTGAGGCTAAGTTGCATTAAGATGAGCTCTGGATTGTCATTAAATTTGGCTGGTTTTTTTAACCTTGTCAGAGCTCCAACTTGGTCAATTAATTAAATAATGGAACAAACAAAAGCAGGTTTTTCCCGGCCAAACGCTGGCCGCATTCCAGAACTTGTTTTGCTGACCGGTCTCATAATCTTGCGAGAAGGGTACACAAGTATGCTTCAAGGTTTATTCTTTAAAAATCGTCAAATTTCAATGTGTTGCTTATTCCGAAATAACCAGAGCAAAGGAATCGTGGTGCGAAAATTAAGGATTAAGTGGTATCAATTTCAACAATTCAAGGACCAATTCTCTTAATATTGTTTGGAAAACTATCAAAGATTTTGTATTTTATCTGATTTTGTCTGATTTTGTCAGATTTTGTCTGATTTTGTATTTTACCCACGCGAGGCCGGATTTGTTTTGAGAGCAATCGATTAGATAAGTACGATCTCTATAAGAGTTTAGGATAGGAACAAGGAAAGTTTCAAAAGCTTTCGTATAACTCCATTTTACTTTCGGCTGCAGATATTTACATCGATATTGTTTAGATACCTCCCTTTTGTGTATGTGAGTGCCTGCTCAATCCACGCATCATTCCACGAGCATCTAGTGAGGGTTCTCTGGGACTCATTCAAACTGGATCACTCCATTGCCTCTCTACATTGGCTAGTGAGTCTGGTATGTGACTGCAATTTGGTCCAGTTGCCTCTCGTTAAAGACGTGATGCGACACCTCTCGTTGTTTCTGTGCAAATTGATGAAGAGCAGAGCGGCTATGTTCTCAGCAGCAACTGCCTCTGTTGCCAGATCTGCATCTGTGACGTCATATATCAATTTGAACGGCCATGATTCGAGGGGAGCTAATAGCGGTAAAGTGGATCCCTCGACAGCAAGTTCGTCGGAGCAGTTTGTCGCCAAGCAGGATTTTGTGTTTGCATTCTACGTGAGTAAAAAAAGCTTCAGAGAAACTTTTAGATTCCGTGTGAAAAACTTGATTTCAGTACGTAAACGATTCTGAGCCTTTTGGTGAGTCAAATTTTCTGCAATATATTATTTGCAAGTCATGATAAAACAGCTGATTTATTTCATTTTTAAAAACGACGCAAATAGTTTTGACTGTTGGTCATGATTACTTATCTTGATTTGGCAGGCTCTTTTTTCAGCCAATATGCCAGCTTTGTTATACCGAAAGTGTCAATTCAAAATATCAATACTGAGCATGATGATGTTTTATGCTTTTAACAACTAATGCCAATGAATGACACCTGCTTGCCCAAACCTAACAAGAAAATAAAATTAGTTTGTTACCTTTTCTCATTGGAAGAGGTGCTTTGATGAATCTAAACCACCCCCACTAATAAGTTAAGAATTTTTCAAAATTATTGCCACTGCTGATGTAACATGGTTTCAGGCGTTACTCGAACTATTAGTACAGTTTGAGTGGGAGTTGATGGACTCTGATGCAGGGGTTGCCTTTGTGAAGTCACTGCGCATGGACAAATTCATCTGCTGTGAGCTTCAACCTCTTGCTTTTCTACCTACTGAACTTCTGGAGCAGTTCGGTTCTTTAGCAGCTAAACATTCTACCATATTCCCAAATATTCGACTTTTCATGAGCGTCAGTCCGAAAATTTCTCCCGACGAAAGGAAGGATTTGAAAGTGACTCGACAACGTCCCTTCCAGGTTAAGTTTGACTTGGAGAAATGTAAGTGGGCTGTGGAACCCTATCTTAGAGTTCCGATTATGTCCTCGGAGAACCGCGTGTTTGATGACGAGGATTCCCGCATGTCGTATGACCTGGAATCTAACTGTTCTTCTTCTGTGGTTGGAGAGAGCGAGTGTAGTGAGCATCGAATGGACAATAGTTGTGACGCTGAGATGGCCGATGAATTAGCTCTATACAGTAGTTTCAACTCGGCAGCGTCTAAAGCTATATCTGACTGGCTAATTTGATGATTGTATAAAACTGTGTTTGTAAGATCGCAGACCGATCCTTACACAGAAATTTGATAATTGTGCAATTAATTATCAAAATATCAATCTTTTCTGGAGGAAAATGTGCAGGATATTTTGGAGGGAATATTAATAAGTTGTCACAAAATTTCACCTCTTTTTATAGCTGCGAAGCTGTAAGCTGAGCGTAGCTATATTGCGGTGCTCTTGGTTTTTTTTTGTTTCGTCGTCTGACGCTTTATTTTCGTTTTACATTTGTTCTAGAACATTCTGTCTCGTCACTGCTTAAATGGCTTTTTCGCGCTTGATTTCACGCTTTCTGCGTGACCTAAATTGCGGTTATTCAGAAACAGAATCTGTTCCTAAAACAAAGTTGATTGTAAGAAAACAGATTGTATGGTCCGACAGCCGAGTGGTTAAGGCGACTGGCTGTTAATCCGGAGATCGCCGGTTCGAGACGCGACAGGGAAACTTTTTTTGCACCCAAAAACAACCTCCTTTGAAATAAACTTGTAAGTTTTATAGGCGGCGGCGATAACTATTATCAACTCACTTCTGTATCTTTTTCCATCTGTATTTTACGGCACGCAAGTCTATTTCGCAGCTATTCCGGCAATCTGCCGGCTATGTTAATTATTGGAGGAATTTGAAAACGTTAAGTTTCATTATAGCTGCGAAGCTGTAAGCTGAGCGTAGCTATATTGCGGTGCTCTTGGTTTTTTTTTTTGTTTCGTCGTCTGACGCTTCATTTTCGTTTTACATTTGTTCTAGAACATTCTGTCTCGTCACTGCTTAAATGGCTTTTTCGCGCTTGATTTCACGCTTTCTGCGTGACCTAAATTGCGGTTATTCAGAAGCAGAATCTGTTCCTAAAACAAATTTGATTGTAAGAAAATAGATTGTATGGTCCGACAGCCGAGTGGTTAAGGCGACTGGCTGTTAATCCGGAGATCGCCGGTTCGAGACGCGACAGGGAAATTTTTTTTGCATCCAAAAACAACCTCCTTTGAAATAAACTTGTAAGTTTTATAGGCGGCGGCGATAACTATTATCAACTCACTTCTGTATCTTTTTCCATCTGTATTTTACGGCACGCAAGTCTATTTCGCAGCTATTCCGGCAATCTGCCGGCTATGTTATGAATGTTTTCTGAATTTAGACCATACGTCGTAATTGCTCAAAGTTCCAAGCAATTATTTAGATCTTGCGAATTTTCTTGTGACTTTATGACGTTTGAATTCTGGCGTTATGCTCGATCGAAATATCTCATTCAGAGTTTGCGGATTTCTGCTGCTAAAATTCAATCAAGAATTGCGACAAATTTAGGTCCATTATAAAATCTTTAATGAGCAAGCGTTTGAGAGTATTTCGTACAAACTTAGTTGGCTATGCTTGAATTTATTGTTGAACTTTATTGTTTAGTGTCAAGTTATGACGTATATAATACCTACAGAAGCAGTTCCTCGTTTTAAGTTAATTTGTTATCTACTATTCTTGTTGGGATTTTGTGCTGAAGATTTATGAAACCGATTCGTTTTAGGCGCGATATGTTGCGTAAATAGAGCATGAACTAAAGAGACCGAACAAGCGATTAAAAACTACAGCTATGTGTAACTACTTCGCGTCACTCTAGTGATATGCATGAAAACTGACTGACAGACAGAAACTTCAATTAAGACAGACTTTTGATAACAAAAAAAAGAATGGCTTCGAAAATGGCATCGGCAGCTGTGAAGATAGTTCCCAGAGCGTCTCCTGTCGCCACCAGAGCTGCCATCACACTCACCCCAGCTGCAGTGTCTCGACTGCGAGTGTTGCTTCAGAAGGAGCCCTCGGCCGCTGCCATCCGAATCGGAGTCAAGACTAAGGGATGCAATGGCCTCACTTACACCATGGACTATGCAAGGTATATCTCTTGACAAGAAGTTTGCTCTAAAAAGATTGAATACCTTTTTAATAGCTTGCTCTCGAAAGATGCTCGAAGCAATAATTGAGGACGTGTTTTTCTTTCATGCAAAATTTTTGTCTGAACGTTTTCTCGAGTGACTTTTTATTAATAGCCGCCCTCATCTTCTCAGCCGGCTATTATTGCGCTCGTATTTTTTTTATAGCTGCGAAGCTGTAAGCTGAGCGTAGCTATATTGCGGTGCTCTTGGTTTTTTTTTGTTTCGTCGTCTGACGCTTTTTTTTTCGTTTTACATTTGTTCACACAGCAAAGCTGAAAAAGTCAAATTTTCTGAATGACTTCTTCCTCTCACTAACGGCATTTGCGCGCGTGACGTCATTTCTCACTCGCTTAAGCGAAAGTGTTTAGGTTATTTGCGTGATTAGATTTTGATCATACGTGACTTACCTCACTCAATAAAATGACTTTTGCACTTTAAAACTTAAGTTTAATTTGAATTTGTTTAAGGTCAAAGGAACTCATATGTGCAGTAAAGGTCCCTAATAAGAGGCTTCTGTGGAATGAATTTTAACAAGCTTTATTAATTTATCGCTGAATGTTTTTTAGCCTAGTTTTTTGAGCGGCGTCGATTTTTTTTTCAATTTAGATCTGTATCTGTTTCTATTTCTATTATATGGCACGCAGGTCTATTCTTTCGCAGCTATTCCGGCAATCTGCTGGCTATGTTTTTTTTACTTCGTCAAACTTTTTTTCGCTTTACCATTTTGCCGCTTTTTCGGCATTTTGCGTGAAATCTTTTTGACTTCTCTAGGCTAGTTTCTCTCTTCTCTCATTCTGCTAAAAGTGAATTTGAACATCAGTTGCTAAGCAAAGCAATTCAAAATGAACAGAGTCGGTATAAAAAATTGAAGTCAGAAATAGAAACGGGATAAACCCATAAAGCCCAATTTTAGATGCCCGCTATTTGAACGTCGTTCCTATAAGTCTTAGTTACCACCTCTAATGCTTATTGGTGTTGATAGTAGCCCCTGTAGCCTCTCTCTAAGAAACAGAAGTATGTTCAACTACGAAATGCCATCAAAATAAATCGGACTTAAAAAATATTTTTGTACAAAAATCTTTTTTTTTCAATATATTCTATTCTTTCAATCCCAATCATGCTTATTGGAATCAACGGCGGCTATTTTCCGGAAATCTGCCGGGTATGTTTTTAATAGCCGGCCTCATCTTCTCAGCCGGCTATTATTGCGCTCGTATTTTTTTTTACTTCGTCAAACTTTTTTTCGCTTTACCATTTTGCCGCTTTTTCGGCATTTTGCGTGAAATCTTTTTGACTTCTCTAGGCTAGTTTCTCTCTTCTCTCATTCTGCTAAAAGTGAATTTGAACATCAGTTGCTACGCAAAGCAATTCAAAATGAACAGAGTCGGTATAAAAAATTGAAGTCAGAAATAGAAACGGGATAAACCCATAAAGCCCAATTTTAGATGCCCGCTATTTGAACGTCGTTCCTATAAGTCTTAGTTACCACCTCTAATGCTTATTGGTGTTGATAGTAGCCCCTGTAGCCTCTCTCTAAGAAACAGAAGTATGTTCAACTACGAAATGCCATCAAAGTAAGTCGGACTTAAAAATTATTTTTGTACAAAAATCTTTTTTTTTCAATATATTCTATTCGTTCAATCCCAATCATGCTTATTGGAATCAACGGCGGCTATTTTCCGGCAATCTGCCGGGTATGTTTTATTCTTGCCTGATCTAAACTTCGAGCGTTCTTAATTTTCAAGCAGAGGAACTCAAATGGCGACAGTTTGAATATGCTAATATTCATATGAAAAGCGCGCCGTAATTAGTATCATTTTGGACACCTTTTACAACCTTATTGCCGACCCTGCAAGACCCTCGCGTCCAGATTAAACCAAGGTACCGTTTTAGTTGTTCGAGTGCAATTCGTCCGAAGTGAGTGAATTATGTTTAAAGCAAGTTTATGAAAATCATTTGGGGGCATTGTTGGTCTTTTTATGTGATTTCTCGCTTGATCATTTTTCGCCTGACCATTTTACTTAGCTGGATAAACTGGTTAAGCCCGAGGACAATAAGACTTTGTTCAGGGATCTTGGAGCTCTACTAGTCTCCAGTCTCCTCTAAATGTTTGTTTCAGCAAAACTGCTGAGGAGGTATAATCGCATGATATCAATTTTTATTGAGTTTTGACCGCCCACTCCCCCTTGTTACGACGGCTTGATGTTACTCTAGTTCTGTAAGAGATTCCGGATGTTTTTGCTGTTTAACCTAAAATCGGAAGAAGCCATTTTGATCACTCATAACTTAATGATTAGTTGCTCTCGAAGCATTTATTGTTAATGTGTGGGTGTTATATAATTGTGTTGTATGGGTTTTAATTAACCAAATAACCAAGATTAATTATTCTTATCAGAATGTTTTACTTGTGCTACTTTTGACTGTAGTAATAATGTTTTAAATGAGTGAAATAAATCTCCATCCAAACTGTTTTCTTATTTTCTGTATATTACCATAGTCATAGAATGCGGAGTGGTCTGGCTACTAGAATTTTAACCTTAGCAATCAACGGGGGTTCGCTGCCTAACTTGTCAGATATTTGAGCAAGGTTTCAAAACTGGTTTTTTGGAGATAGAGTGAATTTGAATTAACAATATTAAACCAACTGTTTTCCAAATAGAATCAAATTGTCTGTCCCTTTTTCCTATTTCAATTCTTCTCCTTTTTTCTTCGTGTTGTTCCTTTTTTATCCCCTCTCTTTCCGTGCTGTTTTCTCTTCTCCGTTTTTATCTGCACTGCTTTCCCTTCCTTTTTAGTCCAATCAAATTGCTCAATGGGAATCCATTACACTGGCCAACTGGTTGAAAGTGCCACGTCCTTCTTGTAAGCAAGTGCAGTTCTTTTTATTACAAAATTTACAATATTACTGCTTCATATCAAATTACTGCAATAATCATGCCTTGAAGAGAATCATGCAATGAAAGATAGAGAAAGAATGATATGAACCGTTCTATGAACATTTTTTTTTCTTCTAAAAACCACGGAACTTTTTCGTGTCTTGCTGCAAAGCCAACCACAACTTTACAGCTTGACTTTTTTTTTTAATACAATATTTCAAGAACATGCAAAAGATAAATGAGATTATCTATGAAATTTTTATAAATATTTTTAAATGAATCAGAATTTTAAGCCATTCCAATACGTGAGTACACGTTTGGAACCTCTGGATAGAGTTCGTTATGACGGGTTTGTAGAATTCTTGACTCTGCTTCTGGAACTGGTAGCTGAAATTGTCGCTCGGGAATAACGACACTTTTTTTGTGAATGCGGTGATCTGGATGTGACATTAAATAGTTGTAATCTTCTTCAGAGACTGCAGCAACTGGTCTGGTCTTGATTGCTTGTCCTTCCAGCATTATGCGGAACGGAAATTTGTTATGGATGGGTAGCTTCTTGTGGGCCAGGTATGTCCAAAGGATATGGAGGGCTTGTGATGTTAAGAAAGAAAGTAGTCCAACTGTAAGTGAAAGCTTGATCGTGGTGAAGCCTGACATATGTTCCGTCAGCTTTGTTCTCAACTGTTTCATCTCAAACGTAATCGGTTCCTTCAACGCTCTGATCCTCACTGGGTCGTTCTTCTGTTCTTCGGGAAGTCGAATTAGCTGCTTTTGTACCTCCTGAAATAAGGTGATGCGGGCTGTCGCTATATCGGGTAAATGAGGAAACTCATCGAGTTCTGGGAAGTCTTTAAACAGGTCGTGTAATGGGCTCGGTAGCTCCACGTTGACTCGTGCAGCTGGTACTTTTGAACACGTTTCCAGGTCAGACTTCAGGTGTATATTTGGTCCCTGGATTTCGTGTCCGCATTGTATGGTGATAATGCAAACATTGCAGCCTTCGTGTATTTTAATAGGCATAGGTAGGCTTGAATTCATTCTTCTTTCCTGTAGCTTATATTTGGAGTGTGCACACGTTACCAGCCACCGACCAAAACCTAGATTCCTGGCTTTCTCTTTAAGTGGCAGTTTAACTGGTTTGAGATTGCAGTTTTCCATTGAACGGTACTGGTCTTGAAGTAAGAGTGCCGCCAGACATGTTGAGCTAGTCTTCTCCATTGCGAAAGTCTGTTCACAAATAGTGTAAACTTTTGAGCCCACGCATTTTTCTAGGTCGTTTTTTGATACCGCCGCGGTCTCACTTTGATCGTCTGTTGTCGCAATGTATTGCTCCTCGAGATCCCATAGATTTGCTGTACCATCTTGCAATGGCATTGGGATTGGTATCGCTTCGTAAACTGTGAGTATGGTTGACTTAGATGCAAACGGTACAGAGAACGTAAAAATAACACCGACTTCATCTGATTCTACCTTCAGCAGCAGTTTGCTCTCATAGTAGGTGAGTATCTCATTCAGAGGTATAGCCAAGGTTAGTCTGCTTCCATTTTCAATTTCATTTGTCATGACTGCAATGAGAATTTCGTGCAATATTTCCTTTGAAATGATGGACAGCGGCAGAAAACCATTGACCATAGCCGATAAGTTCTGCAGCAAATTTGCTCGAAAGTTTGCTAATGCTAATCTATAAGATCTTATAATTGTCTGCAACGTATTGAGGATCGACGATATGCTAGCTAGGTGTTGGTTCATTTGCTGTCTGGAGAAGAAAAATTGATCGCAGTTTCTTAATGCGTGCACATTTTTCTCAATTGCCGACATCTGCCCATGGATAGTTTCGAAATTTGCGTTTTGAGCAGTTGTAATATCTTGTTGTTGTTTTTTCATATCGTTGATTTCTTCTCCGAGTACAAAAAATTTGTTATCTATTGTTCCGGCTGCTTCTTTCCATCTCGCATTCATTTTGTTGACGTAGTGGACTGTTGAGAGGATTGCATTTCTGTTTTGACTCCCGAGCTCATTGCAACCACCAAGGATTCCAAGGATACAAGAATCTTCCGATGCGAGTCCTAGACCAAGGCCCATTATACCCGCACCAACACCTAAAGCCATTCCCATTGCTCGTTTTTCTCTTTTTGAGCTCTGCTTGGGTGAAAGAAGATTCCTGATTTCGCTGATCAAATTTCTGAGGTCGCTTCTGGCTCTATTATGTTCAGTCTGCGTGATGTTGTAAATCCATTCGGCTGATGTTGTTGTGACATTTACTTCGGTGTACTTCAGTTGACAAAGTTCGGTAGGAGCGTTCCAATTTTTTGATAGGGATTGGGCTAATATATTGAGGTACTTGGAAAGCGTTGCGTTATAGGGTGGAAAAGGAAGGACAAATTTGATGTTGACAAATTTTTCTGCTACGAGGACTTTTTGTTGAAAATTAAATAAGATTCCTGATTGCAAAATGTGGTTGTCTGCTGAGTTGGGAGCTGGAGAAATTTTGTCGGCAAATACGGCGATAAAGAAAGCGAGTTTCCAAACAAACATAGCTAAATTTTTTGTATTTTACTGTCGTTGTATTTTTGTTTTGTTCAATATTCAATAATGTTGTTGAATGTATGAGTACTTGATGGAATGTGGTGCTCAAAGGCAAACTTGAGAACAAGAAATAACGCTGATGTGCTCTTAACAACAAACGTCTCTGTCAAAAGATCGGTGAATTGAAAGGTTGCGTGGATAATTTTTGCATCTGTAGCGGGATAAAATATAGATTTAAGCTTTGCAAGTTTGCCATTAATTCGTATCAACATTGTTGTATTGAATGAGTGAGTATACTTTAGTTTGGAAAATTCAATTGCAACTTTTAATTTTTGTTATTTTTACAACCAGCTAATATGCCAAATAGGAGTGAGAAAAATGGATTTGTTTGTATCCTATCTCAATAGAAGAGAGATTGTGATAATTTGTTTTGGCAACCGGCTTTATTTGTTTATTTTGATTACTTTTCTTTTCTTAGGTTGCTACGTTGCAAACTGCTTAAGGCTTCACAGTGGCGTCGTTTCATTGAGTAACAATCTGATTTCAGATGGGGGCTTTAAGAATATGCAGATGTTTGGCATAAGCGGTTTCCGCAACCGGTTGTCTCTATTTTGACGGTAATGTATTTGTGTTACTGGGTAGTTTAGATAATCAATAATAACAAATTGGTAGAGAAACAATACCTAGGCGCCTCAATAAAAGAGGATTTATTTGTTTTGAGGATTATTTTGGGGGTTAAAAACAATGTGTGGAGCCAAGGCATTGGTAAAGTCCAATTTTATGGATGGTACTTGGAGTTCAAACTATTGTTCAAGTTATAACTCGTACCAGGTTTTGACTCTATTGGGGGTTTTCACAAAGCAATAAAATTGGCATGGCGTCAAAACAAACATTCATATCCTTCTAAAGCAATTAATTCCGTTTTTTTTCCAATAAGATTTGAGTTTTGTCGACATCATTCTGAGATCATCTCTGGGTCTTTAAACGGTAAGTATGCGGTTGGCGTCGGATTGGTAGGTCTTATGATTTTGTTGAGATTGCTTCCTTTGTTTTAGTCAGGTGCTCAGGGCTTCTAGAGGCTCCGGTTGTGAACAATAAAGAGTACTTAGAGTCGAAAACTTTCAATCGAAGGAGGGACCAGACTGTTCCTCTGTAACTGCTTGCTTCATTTATTTAAGGTGGCGTCAAGTTAAACAAAACAACCCAATAGAAGGAGGTTCTATGTGTAATACGGGCGCCAAAAGGTCGACTATATTTGATGACGTGCGCTTATACTGTCGTCAAAGTGTCTTGGAAAAATGACCTGATAATATGATATTCTAGATTCGAGAATCAAGGTTTTGAAAATTTTAAATTGGATACTTTTTCAGAAAGCAATGTGCAAAAACGTGTCTTTGAAGGATATGGAAAATGTTGTGGCCAACTGTTGCTCGTGGGGGACAACGTTTTATAAGCAAGGGGAGCCACTGTCGTTCTCTCCATTTTGGGAGGCTGTTTGTGGAGAGCTTGACACGGGTTCAAGCTCATCTACAATTTTACTGAGCACCCTGATTCCAGCAGGCTGCTGCCTAGCCGTTGGCATATTTTTGGGTATCTGGTGCTACAAGAGGAAGCGGGCTCTATGTCGACGTGACAGAGCATAAATGATAGTAGATTGATCAGAAATAGACATTAGATTGAATTGTACCTGAATTGGACTAGTTGATTAGCAGTTGCTAATTTTTAACTGATATGAGAATTGTGATTGATTTTATTTCTCTTTTGTGAAAGATTATGTTGTTTATATTTATTGCTTTTATTTTGTTGAGACTTGTTTAAGTTTAATCGAAATTGTTAGATGTCTTGACTTTAACCTGATTGAATTCAAGTTGCCCGCTGTGTATTTAAAGATGAAAATGTCTAGATATAGTTGGTTTTGTGAGCAATTGATCTACAAAGTTGTTCGTAAGGTTATAGGTGTGCAATTTGTGAAGTTTGGGTTCAGTTGGATTGTTTGGTTTTGAGGGGGGTACAAAAGCATAATACTTTTTTTGTTTTTTGTAAATATGTTTTCATGACAGTCTTGTCTTGTAATCTCTGGCTAAGGAGGTTGTAGTTAGCTTAATTATAATGGCTTTTTAGTGTGCGTTAACTGCAGTGTTCATTGCATGTTTTTGTGCGTGATGGTTTTATAACATGTAACAATTGATCATTTTTCCATTGATTTAACTGTACATGATATTTTCAGTTCGAAATGTCTCTGCTAAGTGATATGGTTGTGGCTGGGTTCTTTGGAGAGGAAAGCCTATGTCAATTTGCTGAACCGATTGCTGAAATCAGCAGACAAGTACCTGGACTGCCAGCTTTCACCCCATCGAGTGATGGAACTTTAGTTTATCTGGAGCCCGGATTTTATAGCGATATCTGCCTTTCCAGTGGCATCTCGGAGATGTATTCGCGGTTCAATGTTGTGGGCGATATCGAGAAAGATACAGAGTTGCCAGGGAGCGAATTTTTTGAACGAGTAGAGGTTCGGGAGGGAAGAGGGTACTGCTTTATGATGAGAGGAGCATACTCCATGGATGATGCATTGACGGCGACAAATGGTAACTGGTTTTTGTTGCCACAATTTCAAAAGAATGGCCAGTTTACCATTTCTGTATTGCCTGTTATGGATGGCTTCCGTTGTTGGTTCTTCTGGAGGACCGAGCAAAGTGGACTTCAGTCGACCCGAACGGTGAGAAGTTTGAAAGACTTCAAAAGGGCGATCGATCGGGGTACGTTTCACGGAAATTTGTTGTTCCACATTCAGAGGTCCGGACAAGCTGTTTGTGTCCCGAGTGATCGTGCGTTCTGCCATTTTACTGTATTGGCAGAGGGAGCAGCTGGAAGTCTGACTCTTTCTCTTGGTATGAGGGGTTTTAACTATTTGTACACTTTTTTTTGTTGCAAAAAAAATCTTTCTTCACTTGTCCTGGGTTATTTTTTCTGTTTTGTAATGAGACTGTTGTTAAAAGTGTACTTAATCTGTTCTCTATTTAGAACTGAGATTCCTGGGAAACCAGCAAATGGGTTCGAAGTCCCTTAAGCTTAGTTTGCAGAACAGAAAAAACGGTTGTCGACATGGAGATTCGACTAGATATAAAGTATGCAATGACATAAAGATTTTCGTTAAAGAACTTAAAGATAGTGGTACTGGCGTAATGTTGCCAAGTTCTGGCTCAATATCAAAGAGAAAGTCCGAGTTAACAAAGAGAGCCAAGCAAGAGGCTAAAAACAAGAAAATTGAGGCCATGAAGAGAGCAAAAATTGGAGGAAGTAGGAAATTATCAAAGAAATAGTGCTTGGCTGTTGTTCTCCTTTAAGCGGTTGCATGTGTAAGCTGTTCTGTTCGCTAGAGCTAGTGCTCTACTGCTTAGTTGTTACTTTGTTTAATGATTCATGTGCTGTAAATGACTTGCAAAGTTCTAAATATCTTGAATGTGACTAATTGTCATGATTTGTATCGAGGGTGGTAATTTTAATGCCCTATATCTTTGTAAATATTAAATTTTTTCAAAATTCCATCTACAGTTCTTTAGATAATAGTTATGACCAGCTGCATGCCAAATTTCACGTCGCTGGGAGTTGTAGATTTTTCGGGGGGTACAAAAATCTGTGAAAATGACGGTATTTTTCTTCATTTGGGTCTGACAGTTTTGATTGAATTTTCGGTTGTTTTTGCTGCTTAGTTGGTCTTTCTAGTGCTCTAAAGCGTCAGTTTAATGCATTAAAAGGCAGTAAAAGTCTTTTCTGATATTTGTGGTGGTTCAAAAGAACTATAAATTGCAAAACTTTGTTGTTTTTTGTGGCCTAAAGGCAAAAATTTTTTCATTTTTCTGTTGATTTTGACCGTTTATATCTCTTAAGCAGCTCTATCTTTATGTTGTGGGGATTGTTATCGGCATGGAATAATGGAAATTCACTGTAGCTTCGAGTGCACGCTGCTTTTTCTATTTTTGCGGTATGTAAGATAGGGAATTACGATCCAAATAAGTAAGGAAGGATTACCGTTTTCCTTGAAAATTTAGGTACAAAAATTGAGTTTTCTCGACTTCAAAAACGAAATTAGAAATTTTGGCCCGAGAGAATTTAGAGGAGGTTTTTACCTATCGAATCACGTTGGTTTGGTCTCTAAATGTTGAAAAACAAAAATTCACGTACAGTAGCAAAATTAAAAATTGAAGCACATATTTGCAATTTTTCGAAATTTCTTCCCAAATTATTGATTCTTTTTGCACTTTTTCCCCTATTTTTGTGGTTTTTTTTATCATAGGACTGATCGACAACGTTAATGTTTCTTTCAAAGATGCTTGTAGGTTCAAAGTGACAGAATAAAATCATCAGAACTTCAGAAAATGTTGACAGACTCACAACAGTTGCGTTATCAAGGTTGTCAAATTTTTCACACCTTATCGGTAGTTTCTCCGCTTTGAGATAGAAATTGCAAAAAATGGCCCGAGAGATTCAAGATGAGGTTTTTCCCAATCGAATGAAAGCATTTTGGTTTCCAGAAAGCGAATAACAAAAATTCACGTACAGTACAAAAAAAACTAACTTTGTTCTTTTTTGTTTTGAGTTGTTGGTTTTCTGCTTAGGTTTTTTCTTGTAGAGTTCTTTTTTTTGTTTTCCGGCTCTTGCGTTGTCCGCTGCGTGTGTCTGTGCTTGTGCTTCTACTTTTGTAGTGCCCTGTACCATATGATGTCAAATGTTTGTTTATTTTCAGATAGAAATGACACATACTACAAACTACGAGAAAAACAATCAAGATTTTCACTCAAGAATTAAAGATTCAAAACCAAACTGTTTCAAGTCAAAAATTCAAGAACTTTTTCAACAAATAGAGAATGAAGATTTAATGCAAGATTTGAATATAAAGCCTTTAAAGATAGTAGAAGACGCAAACTTTTCTTTATGCAATAGACCTTTTCCTAAAGAAGCCTTTGTTGTGCGTGGTAAAGCTGCCAACAGAATTTGTAATTTAAAAGATGACGTCAGCAGAATGTGGAATGGAGGAGATGTCAATATCGAAAGATTTATGAAGAAATACTCGAAAGCTGAGAATGCCAGAAACGAAGGAAATGGATTAGAAGGTTTTGAGTCAACAGAGACAGTTTCTTTTCAAATCGAACGGAATAATTTACAATTAGAGCTCAGTCCAGAGTTAACTTTAATAGCAACTGATTTGCTTGTAGCTAAAGGTTCCTGGTTTACAAATGGCCATATTGAATTTGGTGGGGCCGACTCTGTAGCGAAATTAGTTAGTGGATGTAAACTTTGGATAATGTCGCAATCTGTCAATACCAGCAGATTTCTTTTAAAGATAAGGACTTTCAATCAATTGTTAAATTTCCTCATAGTCAAACCTGGAGAAAACGTAACAACAAAGTACAAAGGTCTTTTTTACCATGTCGGAAAAAGTGGAGATTTAATTATTCAGCCTTCCCTCTTTGCCCATTGCGTGGTAACTAAAGAAGAAAAAACGAAAGAAGACAGGAGAATATGGGTGCTCGTTCATGGTTGGGAAGCAATCAACAGAAATGACATGAAATTGGGGAGAACTGTCATAAACAATTTTTGTTTCGGTGTTACCTCTTCAGTCATTGAAACTTTAATTAAAAAGCACAAATCTGTAGATGTTGTTCGTCGTTTAAGCAAAGCGCGAGACTGGAGAACAGCTGTAGTGAAGATGTCAAAAACAGAAGATTATAATTCCTCTTTGCGCTCTTTTCTTGGATTTACCGAACACTCCTCTCATCTGAGAGCTTTTTCTATTGCTGACTATAACCTTCTTGAAAGTTTTGAAGCGAAGGAAGTCCGGAAGAAAAGTGTTCAAAAATTCAAAAATTTAATGCAGTTCAAAGAAAGTTCCAGAATAGAAGACAAAGTCATGAAGCAACAATTAAATGTCCTGAACGAGTTTCAAAGCTTAACTGAAGATGAAGAAATGACGTTTCCTTTATGCGCTATCGCCGATGTCTTTGAAGATTGCGAAAAAGTTAGAAACTCTTTTCTCCTAAAAGTTATTTCAAGCAACTCAAGTAGCGACGAAGAATCAGACGACGACGACGAACAAAAAGCAATGACCAAAGATAGCGAGTCGAAAGATGAAATTAACATAAGCAGCGACGAAGACCTTAATCAAATCAAGAGTGAAGCTAAGTCTTCACATTCCGGATGGCGACAAAAAAGTCATTGAGTCCCTTCAAAAAGGTGAGTCTTCCTTTATCTTTCTTGGCTTCGGGTGTGGGTGGAGGGGGGGGGGGACGGGGCGTGTGGGACGGGGGTAGTTCTTTGTGCCAGTTTTTTGCGCGCGTGTCTTTTTTTTTGGGGGGGGGGCTCTCCTTTTTGAGATAAAAAAAATGTTCTAGTTGGTTGTTTGGGCATGCCCTAGATTTTGTTTTCCAAGAATTTTGCAGTTAGCTTTTGCTAGTCAAATGGCGCTAGTTTTTGTGCGTTTTTTAAGCTTAGAGGCTCCTTCTGGTCGAAAGAGTAACCGGAGCAAATTAATGTGGAGTCTGTTTTGAAGGTGTGATCAGTACCTGCATTAACAGACTAATGTTTTAAATCGTTTATTGTCACGTTCGTTTCCTGTTCTTTGCGGTTTTCTACACTGAGTGGTATTTGAAAACCTACTTTTTAGCGCTTTTTGAAAATAAGTGTTGTTGCGGTCTTTATCCAATACATCTCCCTACACTAAGTGGTAATTGGGATGCGTTTTTGATTTTTTTTTTGTTTATTGATCTCCGGTGAATAAAAACTTAGCCTCTCTTCGGCCTTTGGAATCAACTAATGTCTGAATGCCTGATATTTGTTTTTCTTTTTGATTTTGATTGCTCTTTGTTGCACCACAAGATGCCTGAGCCTGTGAGTTTTGTGATTCCCATGTGGGAGCCTTTTCGAGTGGAGGTAATGTTTTTGAATCAAGAAACTCTCTTGATGGTGGGAACTGGTCACGATGTGTTAGGGGTGGGGGGCTGTCAATAGATGAGTGGTCAGATTCGTAAAGTGGGTTTGGATACAGTACTAAGTTTCCATCTGAATGACTGCTGTCA
Source organism: Convolutriloba macropyga (assembly GCF_964194025.1). Taxonomy (NCBI): domain Eukaryota; kingdom Metazoa; phylum Xenacoelomorpha; order Acoela; family Convolutidae; genus Convolutriloba; species Convolutriloba macropyga. The sequence goes on from NW_027451652.1 coordinate 62,536, forward strand.
GTAGTAGTAGAAGAATTCATCAAGTCTGGTACTGGGACTTTAATGCTGCGTGATTGATAAAAGAGTTCTAAGCAACTTAATTCGTTTTCTTTGATATTTGTGTCATCGTTTTCGTGAGGTATTGTTACATCATCAAAATCCATTAAGTCGTTCAAGCTAGATTCGTCATATCTTGCAGTGTTCTCGAGGGCTTGCCTCGGTGTACTGCATTGCGGCTGCTCGTTCAGTTCATTTTGCCACTCCTCTTGAGGATTGCTTCTGCTGGTGTCAGATAAAAATTCGTGCAGTGACATACTGTCAAATGAAGATGATTGAGCTACTGAGGTTCCTGTGGCATATGATGGCACCTTGAGGCAAAAGAACGCTCCGCATTCAACATCCTCAATCGGTTCTTTTTCTGGTTGTATTGAGTTGATTGTCTGTTCATCGTAAATTATTATCGCAAGATCAGTATCGTAAAAGGTTGTTTTAATCATTTTCTCCACATCTTTCCACATGAGGCTCCGCTTTTCGTCTGCAATTTTTTCTATTGCTATTTCATGTAGTCCAAGTTGCTGCACTTGAAACTGGAGATCTTCCAAGCATGACCTGATAGTTTGTGGGAGGTATGGGTCAGTTGATTTCTTTGAGTAAATCAAACTGATAATCCAACGGTTTTCAGTTTCATCGAAGTACAGAGCCGTTTGGCCGACACAAGAATTTTGTCGACTAGGTTGCCATTTTAGTATTGGATGTTTTTGGAAAATGTATTTTGCAGTTTCACTATTGGGTTCCATATCCAAAGAAATCCAATAAGCAATGTGTGTTACTGAATCTTTGATGCATCCAGTTTGCCTGTCGAACGCCGATTTTCTAAGGGACCTGAGATGTGCTGCACATTGCTCACGAACTGCTATCATCCGGTCTCCTGTTCGAAGGTTGTATTTTGGCTGTGTGGTTTCAACCTCGGCTGATTTTTGTCTGAAATTATAGTTTTCGGTGTCAATGCATTCGGATGTTAACATTTGATCATTTGTTGAATTTTGTCCTTCTACAGTAAATTCTTTGCTCGAACTCGAGTTCTCATTCAATTTTGACAACCAAGTATCACCAATTTCTCTTTCTGGGTGATTTTTGTTCACGCTGTTGTCCTCGAATTGTACTTGTCGGTGCTCGCTTTCTGTATTGAGCTCCAGAGAAGTTTCAATGTAACTGTCAAGCAATTGTGGTTCCTTTTCGTGCTCTTCAGTATTTGGATCGGCTTCGAATTTTGATTCATCAATCTCCTCTAAATCATTTACAGCATATTGAGGTTTGATGGGTCGCAATCTAATCCTATGTACTAGACTGGTATAGTTCGTAGCAACTTTCCTAACAATGTAATTACTGTGTGTTAGGACCTTTTCAACTCTGTAAAGTGGCAACCATTTGCTTCTCTGCTTTTCGAAAGATGTGTTCGGGTTTGTCACCTTTGGATCTAGTAGAAGACAATACGAGTGCAGCTCTAATGGTGAGGCTGCGCATTTTCGGTCGTAGTATTTTCTGTTTTGATGATATGAAGTGACCATATTTTGACGTGCTGCCACAAATAACTCGGACATTCGACTATGCAGTTTTGAAATGTAGTCATAATGGTTGTTTGGAAGCGTTTGACGAGAAGTATTGAAACGGAGGTCCACAGATGTGTAAGGCTCTCTGCCATGAAATAGTAAAGATGGTGGGCAACCGATTGCTTTATGATATGTGGTGTTATGAGCAAAGACGGCAACATCAACGTAATTGTACCAATCAGAAGAGAGTTGGTTTTCATTGACTTTCAATGCTCTTTTGAACGAGGCGTGGCTCCTTTCTAATAGGCCAATTGTTTGGGCGTGCTTCAATGTAGCATGTTTAAGTTTAACGCCTAGTGTTTTCGATAAATTCTTTATCAAATTTCCCGTAAAAACAGTCCCAAGGTCAGTTAGGATTGTTTTTGGAAGGTTGGAGTGTCGAAAAAATATGCTAGTCAGACCCTTGGCAACAGATTCAGCATCCGCGCTTCGAAGTGGTAGTCCAAAAAGGTAGCGTGTGAAAACGTCTATTCCAGTTAGAACGAATTTGAACTGACTGCCTGGCATTTTTCCTACCAGGTCTATCTCAAGTAAATCTTCTGGAAAATTTTGTTGAGAAGCTATTGGGAAAGGCAATGGTCTAAGTGATGCAGGTTTAACTGCTTTGGCTTGTAGACAGGTCAAGCAATTTCGAACGTAATTTACGATGCTTTCACTGAAACTAGGGAAGTAATATTTGAGTCGGACATCATTTAGCATCTTTCCGATACCTGGATGACTTTTCTGTTTATCGTTATGGAGGCGAAACAATAGTTCGTCTTTAAGGTGAGCTGGTACGCAGAACTGTAATATAATGACTTTACCTATATCATTGAAAAATTTTCTGAATAATACGCCCTTTTCAATCACTAGCCGTGGAAGCTGTTTAGCGTACTTTCTTTGGCACGGTGTGAGTCTTTCTCTGTCGATTCTTTGTTCACCTTTTATCCATTTAATGGCAAGCTGAATATCTTCGTCCTTTAGCTGTTCTTCGATTTGGTTGATTTGTTCTAGGTGCGTTGTGAGGTCAAAATTGTCTAATGGGTTGCTCTCGTTGAGGGCTCCAATTTGTGGATGTATTTGTTCCCTTGAAATTGCTATTGGAGTTACTTCATTTTCAGTTTCTATTTGTATCAGCGGTGAATTGTCTGAAGGATAGAGCGATGAGATGCTTGGTAATTCAGCTTGCTCTATGTCTACAGAACAAAGAGAATTATCAGGAAGCTGCGGATCCATGCCAAGTTCTACGCTTTTGAGCGGTATAGCCTCTTTTATTTTGAGATTAAGTTTCTCGGTTGGATTTATGTGGATTCGAGATAAATAGTCAGCTGCAAGGTTTGCACGGCCTGGTATATGTCCTAGTACAAATGGGAAGGACAGGACGTGGTCAACGGCGTTCCAGAGGTGTGCAGGTATTTTCTTTGCTTGAAAGAATCTGATCAGTGATTTGTTGTCAGTAAGGACTAATACTGGCTTCTCTGCTCCCCAGATGATATGCGCAAACACATCAAATGCAAAATGGACAGCTAGGAACTCTTTTGCATAAATTGAAAGCTTAAGTTGGGCTGGTTGGAAAATTTTGGATCCAAATGTAACTGGACTGTAGATTTTAACATCCTTGCCGGCTTTATTTTTCACGTAGTCTTCTATCATCAGCACAAATCCAGCTGCATAGTAGGAAGCATCTGCTAATATTACGTACTGGCATCCGGTTTTCGGTAGTCTCAGTGTCATTTGGCATATTCTTTTCAGCTCGTTCTTTAGTTCGTCAAAAATTTCACGGTGAATTGACTCCAAAATAAGATCTTGGTCTTTGTGTAGTAATTTGTAAAAGGGTAAAAGTTTTTCGGAAAGCTTTGGTATAAACGCTTTGTAGAACTGAAGGAATCCAATGAAGCGTCGAATCTGTTTCTCTGTTTTTGGAATCTGTAAGTTTTCTAAGAATTTTGTTATTTTCTCTCCCGTAGGTTGAACTCCTTCTGAAGTAATAGTCTGTCCCAAAAACTCAATTGACCCTGTTCCAAACTCACATTTGCTTGGCGACAGTTTAAGGCCAGCTTTTTCTATGCACTCGAATATACATTCCAGGTTAACAATCATTTCTGGGACACTATTCGATGCAGTTCCAACATCATCCACATACTGAAAACATTTATCAGTTATGATGCATGGGTCTAATTTTTGTCGCATAAAGGAACTAAATGTGCTCACTGCTCGACTCAAACCTTGCGCTAGTCGGAGAAATGCGTATGTGCGTGAAGCAAAGTTGAATGCGAGGAGCTCAATTGAGCGCTGGTCTGCCATTTGAAGAGCAAAGTATGCCTGGCTACAGTCGAGTTTGCAGAAGAAACTTTTTCCCGCTAAATGCGCTCCTGCATCTGCAAGCGTTGAAATTGGGAAGTTTTTGGAATCGTAATCATGGCGTAACAGATGATTGATTTTTCTCAAGTCGATGAGAAGGCGAAGTTTTCCACTAGGTTTGCGTTGTGCAAAGATAGGTGAAGCATATTTAGAGAATGGTAGTGTAGTTATGATTCCATAGTACTGTAGTAAGGCAAGCTCGATTAACAGCTCGTCGCGTATGTGAATGGGTGTGCTTGGGCTCTGGGAATATACAGGTTTGTCATGTTCAGGTGTGAGAAGAACTTTGAAATCGTCGTTTCTGCCTACATCCAAACGGTGTCTCGCAAATATTCTGTGATATTTTTTCAACAGCTTTTCTATTTGTGTCCTTTCAGAGTTTGAGACTATCGATTTAGACCAACTGAATTGAGACAAAAACTTTTCCTCTTGTTCTGATGAATTATTAGGGTTCAGTCGTTCCATTTGTTGAAACTTTATTAATGAGTCGTAAATTTGCTTCTCAATTCCTGTAAGTGCATCCGGATTTTGGCATGATTCTGGTGTTGGGAACCAGAATTGCGACTTATTGCTTGTTGGTGTTTGTTCATTTTGGGCGGAGGCTAATATAGTTTGACTTAATAACGAATCGCATGTACTGTCGTCTGTCAGACTAAGAATCTTTGGATCTATTGGTACAATGAACTTAGCTTGATCTGGTGTGACAACTTCAAATTCAGCCACTGTTTCATTGGGAGACAGTTCAACTGGAACTTCTGACCTGTTCAGTAGGCCTAAATACAAGTTTCCTTTGTCGTCGGACGTTTCGATTGCGCTAGTTATGCTTACATCGTATTTACTTTCGAAGCTTTTGCATGGTTCGATTAGTCCGGTTACGTCTCTCAGCTCATGGCCATTGAGACAACTGACAACAACTAAATGAAAAGCGGAAGGAGCCAAAATAACATTGCCTTGGAGAACTAAGGGGAACTTACTTTTGGCTCTGTTCTGAATTTTTAAGTCAGAAGTATCATTTTGAAGAGAATGGATAAAAAATGTGAAGTCCGTGAATTTTAGCAGTCTGCGTTTGCAATCTACTACAACATTGTTTTTGTCTAAAAAAGGAAGGCCTAATAAAATGTCGTTCATATCGGGTAGAATTAAAAAGCGTTCAGTAAATTTTTTGTTTCCAAGATTGAATTTGATATCGGCTTGAAAGAGGACTTCGACTTTAGATCGGGAAGCAACCGAGACTTTGTATGATGGAGGGTCAAGTTTTTGACAAATTGTGGAACAACTGGATTCTAAGATAGACTCAAACATTGATTTTGACATGGCGCTGCAAAATGCTCCGGTGTCAATAAGTGCTCTTTGTTTACATTGAGGAGAAAAGATGAGGTTAACAAAGAAAGGGCGTGTGACATGCATATTTAAGTCATTAGAGGATAAAGAGTCCTCATCTAAAGAAATTGTAGAAAAGGATGCAAATTTGTTTGTGGTTGATTGATTGAGGTTTGTTTTGTTCCGTGGTTTGATTAGTTTTTTGGTTGACGCGGAAATGGAATGCTTTCTCCAACTCTCGGGGCTGGTCTTTGCCAACATTGTCCCTGAGTATGACCTCTGCGTCCGCAGTTACGGCATATATCCCTTGCTGGTGTTGGACTGCGTGGATATCTTCTGTCCGGCTGTGAATTTTCTTGTGCATACAAACGCGGGTTCCTGTACGAATTTTGATACTGGTTTCCGTATTGACGCGGTGGTGAACTCTGCAATGCACGAGTACGCCAATTTGCTGCATATGTAGGCTGTTGCTGTCGTTGTGGCTGTGAAGTCACGGTCGCGGCAATAGATGCAGAAGCTTCGTTGATTCTTGAACTAATTTTGGTCATATTGTCTACAAATCTGTCCAGTTTTTTGAAGAAAGCGTCCTCCCTTTGATTGGTGTCCGATTGCAAAGCATTGAAGGAAGCAGGGTAGCTGGTTTCGGGATATGTGTCAGAGACCCACATTTCTGTTTTGATTCTGTCGCATAACTGGTCTACCGTTTCAGCGGCTGGTGCTTTCAAAAGCTTGCGTTTATATTTTAGCGGCATTCCTTGTATGAACTTCTCTTTTATTCGATCGGTCCTCTCCTGAGCTCTATTAACTCCTGCGGCAGCATTGTCCGGAAATGCTAAATCCGCTAGTCTTTGAATTGCAACTAAGAAATCCTCAGCTGTTTCCTTGCTTGGATCAAAAATTTTCTCGTTGAATCTCAAGACATGGAAAGCTCCATTATCGGTGTTGTTGTATCGACGACCCAATCTTTCCATGAGTTGATCATAGTCGTTTCTCACTGCTTCCGGAAGGCCGTTAAAAAATCGAAGAGCGCTCTCAGCTAGATTCATTCTCACAAATTGTGGTCTCAGAGCATCGTCAATTCCTGCTAGTGCTACTGCAGATTCGATGGAGGAGCGGAAGTCGTCAAACGATTCTCCTAGTTTTCCACTGAATTTGTCAACTTTAATGTATGGCTGTATATTTGCTGCCATTCTGATTTTTTTTTAAATCATGCAATTAAAACCATGCAATGAATGATTAAAGAGTCTACGACTAATAATGAAGGATTATAAATTTCACTGCTTTTTACAAAATAAAATAGAACATTGTTATAACTTATCTGCTGAAGAATTTTGTATGGGCCCCTAGTTGTGTCCGCACTTCCTGTTCAACGAGTCGTCACTGTCAACTCCTTGATGTGAGGTGAGTAGTTCGTGAGAGATGTCATCTTGCATGAACTGCTTGCTTTAGTCATCCTTGGGGTCAATCTGAGATGTCCGTGTGTGAGATTTTCAAGTCGACTGTTTGTTCTTCTTCTTTTGCGAGTTGAAACAATTCGTGGATATTGACCAAATGTGCTATCGATCGTAAACAATTCATTTTCAGGAGTCTCTTCGATCAAGTAAGCTTCAAAGTTTTTTGAAAGTTAGTCAAAGTGTAAGATAGCAGTTTGGCTTGCTTGTCATTTGTGATTCTTTTTATGTCTCGTAGTTCTGTATTAACCGTGAAACTGCCTGTTGTAATCGATTTGTAGAAGGTAAGTAAGAAGAGAAAAATACGCAATAAAAATTATTCAGAAATTGGCAAGGTAAATGAATATTGTGCGGTAAAACTCAACACTGTGTTCGACATCTGAAGTTTCGCTTTAGTTTGGTTGAAATTAGGTGACATGCTGTCGGTAATAAAAACACATAGAATACTGGAATTTTGTTTTTTGAAGAATAAACGCAATTGGTTGAAACAAGGTGAAAAACTATAAAACAGAATTTGACCTTCTGTGTTGTCTACTTTTATTCGAAGATTTTTATTTTGAACGTCGATAAAAGTCATAATTGAACCAAACTTTCAATTATAAATACGTGGTGACTGACAAGAATTATTGGTAACATTAGGCATAACCCTTGTCACCATGTTATATAATTGTGTTGTATGGGTTTTAATTAACCAAATAACCAAGATTAATTATTCTTATCAGAATGTTTTACTTGTGCTACTTTTGACTGTAGTAATAATGTTTTAAATGAGTGAAATAAATCTCCATCCAAACTGTTTTCTTATTTTCTGTATATTACCATAGTCATAGAATGCGGAGTGGTCTGGCTACTAGAATTTTAACCTTAGCAATCAACGGGGGTTCGCTGCCTAACTTGTCAGATATTTGAGCAAGGTTTCAAAACTGGTTTTTTGGAGATAGAGTGAATTTGAATTAACAATATTAAACCAACTGTTTTCCAAATAGAATCAAATTGTCTGTCCCTTTTTCCTATTTCAATTCTTCTCCTTTTTTCTTCGTGTTGTTCCCTTTTTATCCCCTCTCTTTCCGTGCTGTTTTCTCTTCTCCGTTTTTATCTGCACTGCTTTCCCTTCCTTTTTAGTCCAATCAAATTGCTCAATGGGAATCCATTACAGTGGGTCTAGAAAAGGAATATTTGTTTTCTATAGGTTTTTACGGTTTTCACGACTCGAAGAGGAGTTTGTTATTCTACACCCCCCCCCCCCCCAAGCTACTCATAAACCGTTAGAACTAAAAGTTGTGTCTGAAATTAAATGTGTCCATAATTAGAAATTAATTAATTTTTGTTTAGCTCAAGGAAGTTTGTTAATGACTTCATTTTTGACTTTTGTTTTCGAACATTAACTTCTGTTTTAGAAGGTTGACTTCAGTTTGCGAACATAAGACTTTAACAAAAGCTTAGTTAATAATACATAATAATTAGAAATTGCTTGTCAAGGTCGAAAAGTGATTTTGAGAAGTTTTTCCATAACGGTCCGTCCTCCCTATCCAAACTGCATACACCCCACATACCTCTTCCGTGCCACACGCCTACTGTGATTTCAGAGTTATATTGCACGAACCTCGGAGTCGTTTCCAACATTCTACCGTCTATCTTTTGCTTGGCTGTGTTTGTGATTTTCTTCTATAGCATTCTTCGCTCTCAATTGTATTTTTCACGCTTCAAGTATTTTGCGTGATCTAAATTACGCTCTTTCCCAAATAATGTCTGTTGCTAACATAAACGTGATTGTAAGCGACGAAGAATCAAAGCCCCCTATAGCTTTGTGGGAAGGGTGTTAGAATGCTATCCCGGAGCTTGCGGGTTTGAGCTAACCTTGAGTCTTATTTTTTTTTGCACCCATAAAGCTCCTAAGCTACCTTCTGAATTAAACTGCCCCGCATGTCTTTCGAGAGCAACTCATCCGAAAAATAGATTTGCACACGAATTCGGTGGCGGTCATATGAGCTGAACCAAAAAGGAGCTTCTTTTTCGATCAAATATTTTATCTAAAAATTTTTAATTGCTCTTGATCGAAGACATATAGTTCCTATATAAGTCACCCCTAATTATCTAAACTACACCACTCAAACCCCCCCACACCTAGCTACCCCCCCCCCCCCAACACCTACGTACCCCCCCCCCCCACTTA
>NW_027451653.1:0-34022 GCF_964194025.1 Convolutriloba macropyga
CTCTGGGAAGAGATTGTTGCACAAAGTCACCCAAAAATCACCTATTTTCAATTTGCAAAAAAAAAACTATTCAAATTTGTGTAGCGGCATGATATTTTGTTCCTCCCACAACGTTAAACGTTGCAAACAGTAATTTCAATGTCACTGTTAAGACAGGTCAAATTTATAGTCGACAGTTTCGTTGCTAAATAATAAATTTGAATTTTTTTAGGTTCATTTTTAGAATCTTGAAATTGTTTAGTACACTCTAATAATTTTATCATCTGTCCAATTTGAAAGTGCCTGCTAGTCAACTGCTAAGAGATGTAGATTTTTTTAGAAAAAAATTGAAATCAGTAAAAAAAATGTCTTCTGCATTGTCAATATAACATTTGGTAGCCTGGAATCTGATTTGTAGTTTTGTTATTAGTTTCTATCTTCAGCAGACAAAATCAGTACAGACTGGTGCGTTTTAAGTTCAACTGAGTCTAGGGAATTTTTCTAATGTAAGCCATATCACAATCATCTTCTGTTGACACATGCTTCCTTAAACTTGTGGTAAAAAGCAAGAAAACGATCTGATCGAATTTTGCAATAGGAGACAAGAGTCAAATTTAAAAAGCTCATATCAAAAGGATGTTTTGTTCACCAAAAAAGAACCTCCAGAACAATTCTGTAAGTTCTCACATTTATTGGTTAGTGAAAGTAAATATAAGGTTGAACAAGTATCAGTAATGTTGCACTGATGTATTAGCCTAAATTTAGGCTTCAGCTCAAAGGAATTCAGCTCAAAATTGTTCTCTATTGAGCGCAGTTGAATCGTGGGCCTTTTAATGAATACCTGTGTTTGAACTACGTGTTTCTCATTCGATACTGCAGGCAAAAACGGAAAAAAATTGAAATTTCCCATGTCCAGAAGATCAAACAAAATTTGGTATTGTTGGCTGAAAAACGTAAGAAATTAGGGATCTATTCTGTTTCACCTGACCTATTCTATGTAAGTTGCGATCATAAGATTGAGCTTGAAATGATAGCTCAATATAAGAGAGCATAGAAAGACTCTCGCAATATGGACCAGTTGGCTCAGTGGAGAACACAGGATTGCAATCAATTAAGAGATTGTGGTAAAAGTAGTATGACCAAATACACGCTTTGTCATGGCGGGACGTCCCCCCGTGACGATCCGTGTACACGCTTTGTAAGGGTGGGGTCGTCCCCACCCATGACGATCCGTGAGGTACTTTTTTGAGGTGGAAAAATTTTGTCACTCATATTTGTCGTAGGGACAAAAACTTGTAAAATGTTCTCAAATTTGTCGGAGGGACAAAAACTTGTAAAATTTTTGCCTAAATTGTTTGGTGGGCAAAATTTATGATAATTTCAGCTATTTTGTGCGGGGGATAAAAACTTGTTAAAATTTCACAGTTTTGTGGAATTATTGAAAAACTTTAGGGGTTCCATAAAGTTGATTTTAAATTTCAAAAATTCTTAAAGCCTTTTTTAGTCAAAAAGACTATTCATGGGTTTTTGAAAAACATATAACTGACTTGCCTTTTCTTTTTTTCAATCTCTTGATAAGATTTATGTAATATATCAACCTTTAAAGCAAAATGGAGTCCCATTTTGATGGTTTTGATCCAACATCTGGTAGATTTATTGACCATATGTTATACCAGATTAGGGAGTGTGGGCAGATTAGAAAACCAATAAAGTTTAATTGCCAGGGCTCCAAATTGAGAATTATTGTGTCTAGTATGAAATTTGCAGCGTCAGAGGTGAAAAGAATGCAACTTTGCAGAGAATAAAGAAGAAATATACGTATGAAAAGAACAGAATAAATGCTCAAAACTATGTGAAATGTTCCAAAAAAGTACTGAAAAAGTGTTTCAAAGTGTGCGTTAAAGCAATTCATCTACCACGTTTAAATGACGGGAGGGTTAGAAAACGAGAAAAATATTGTGTTTTTTTAGAGTAAAAATTGTTGTTTTTGGACAATTTCATGCAAAATACTTCCACAAAAAGCAATTACATAATGCACAAATTGTTTTGCATTGTGAATGAGAACAAGTGCAGAACTGTAAATTCTGTAACACAAGGTGTTTGAGGGATAATGCAAATGTGATCACGTAATATAGTGTAAAACTTGGGGAAAATTATAAAAAATGACAAAATTTTAACGGGAAAAACTGATGTCCGACTGAACCTTACTGCGTAAATTAGGCAAAATGTTAGAATGAGCAGTCTATTTCCCTTATGTACTTAAGAAAACTAACTTCACTTTTTGTGAAGGAAATTCTATTTTTTTAAAATTTTAATAAACAGTTTTCCTGTTCTGTTTTTGTTCTCCAAATAGTTTCATAGCACTAACAATAACTATAGCTGTATGTTTATAATGTTCATCTATTTTTATCCAATCTGGACTTGTTTTGCCGACCTGTGATTTGTTGAAAGCTGACTGAAGATTAATTTTAAACTTGTTCATATGACAATTTTTTTTTGATTTTTTGATTTTTTTTGTTTCGCAAGTTTTGGTCTCGGCGTTTTTGGTTGCTTGGCCGAGTTTTAGGAATTATTATGTCTACTACATGTGCCAACATGTGTCTTTACTTTCCATTAGAAATTCAGTGTGGTCGTCTCAGCTTCTCTGATTGGTCAGTCGAGTATAAGCTTTATTACCGTCTTGCACATGTTTGAACACGTGTTGTTTTATTATCAAAGACAAGCTGTGGTCAAAAGTTTGAGTTTGTGTTTAAAAAGGAAGTAGTATGTCGTCGTCTCAAGATTACTTTGATTCCAATCAAGATATTACATTTTCAATAGAATGTGTATAGTATTTACAGTGTATAAATTAAAAGTGCAGTGGAAGCAAAAAATTCAATTTCAAGTGGAACAATGTGCGTTGAGACGAAAAATGGAAAGAAATGTTAGGCTATATAACAAACGATACTAACAAAACAATTTTCACACTAGAAGATCTCAGAAACAAAAGAAACAATGTCTTTTATTAAGCTTTAGAAGTTGATATCAAGTTTTCGTTTCTTTGGAGCAAAGCAAGGGCTCACTGGTGGCGTCTCAAGACAGCTGGTGGCAATTATGGAAACTTCCGCTACCTCGGGAGCTGAAGGAGTTTTCGTTGAGTCTGGTAGAGGAGATTTTGACCGAGTTGTAATGTCTATATTTTCGGGGCTGTTTGTAATCCGCCAAAAACTATCAATAATTTCTAGGTCCCTCCAATAGCGCTCCTGATTTTCGTATAGAGGAATCTCTTTGATATCATAGTCATAAAGAAATTTCCTAACATTTTCATCTATCGTCTCTGGATTGAACACAAATTCTCTTACGTAACCGGTAACATGATCGATCGTGTACTGTGCTCCTTTCATCAGCGCGTTTTCGATTCTGAATGATTGGATGTAATCAAAAATTACAATTGGTAGCGCCATGTGGTTAATTGTAATCCTCTCTTTGTCCCGGAACTCTTGTTTAAGAATAACGACTTTCTCTTTTTTGTAAGTTTCATATGCCATTGTTCTCAAATTGGGATTGGTCTCTTCGTTCAAAAAATTTGCCACCGGAGACTTGTTCAAACGTTGAAGACAATGTTGCAGTTAATGAATTGTTGTTGTAGTTTATCAGGTCTCGAAAACTTTTGGTCAGCTTTTCTATATAATCAAAAGATAAAACAATTTGTTCTAAAACTTAAGAATTGAGTATCAATCTATATAAATCGTGCTATAATAGTCTTTTGAAGTAACGTTTTGAGAATATTTTGATTGATAACAATAGCAAAGAAAGAGAAATAGAAATGAGGAAAGACTGTGAAAAGAGTTTGCAAACAATTTTAAATTTGTTGTAGAGCAAAGATTTAGATTTTCTGAGCAACCAAAGAGTATGCAAGAATGGAAAGAGAATGATTATTTGTTTTGAATTGTTTTTTTTCTACATGTTTAGGCATGTTGCTTCTAAGAATTGCTCAAAATTATATTTGTCACGTAGAGGATAATAATTGGATATAATTGGTTTTTATCTTAGCCAGTCAGAAAACAGCAAATTTTGAATTTTAAACTTATGTCTAGTAAGGGGAATGGAGAGTGACTACAGACAGTATACGAATGCGTTGTTCTATGTCTTATCACAACCAATTGGAGAATTCGTGAACAAACAAAAACAACATGCAGATAGCATTGCGGTTATTGGTTCTTCGTGGTTAAAACTATAGAATTCAAAACTGGATAAGTTAGTCTGTCGCTATAAGAATGACAAAATCTTAATCACTCATTGTTTAAAGATTAGGAAAAATAAATGGTTTAGACTCCTCAGAGAAAAGCATTAAAATTTTTGTTGGGTTGCAGTTTGGTAAGTGAAAAAAAGGACTTGGCATGCGTTTTGATCAACCAGTTATTTGTAGAAACTGTTTGGAAAATATTCACGAGAAATACTTATCCATTTCCACATTTAAACTATTTCCTGCAGCAAGTGAATACTTAAGTGAGTTGGACTGCTTTGATCATGATATTGCTCTAAAGTTGCGTCCATATGGAGGTATAATTGGCATTGACAATTCATCTTTCGACAAGTATCTAAAAGTATCAAAAGTTTTACGTTTGCACGCTATTTTACACGACGCAGGTGGTTTCATATACGAAATATATAACCAAGGACCCGGTTGTTCTTATATGCTTCCGTGGAAAAGCAGCAATTGTTTTAGCGGGCATTTGTCGGGAAGATTATTTTGCTTATTTTTAAAGATTTTTCATCCGTCAATTTTTCACTTATTGGAATGCTGAGCAGCAAAACGGTTGTGTTAGACGTCGAAGGATTTTGTCACAGAAAAGAAAAATTCATTGTTAAAGAGTTTGGATTTTGTACTGAAGACTACCTTGACTGCGTGTCGTTTTTACCACCAACAAGTTATGGTGAGTTAACAACTCAACAGAAGCAATCTTTCAGTTGGTTGAGTAGAAATTTGCACGGTATCGATTGAGACAGAGGAAATTATCCCTATATTTATCTTACACAAATAATTCAAAGCGTTCGCTTGCGGAATCCTGGTCCAATATTCTACGCTAAGGGAGCGGAGAAAGTAAATCTTTCTTCAGAGTTGCTTGAATGCCCTGTTATTGATCTGAATTCACTTGAGTGTCCTTCGATATCTGTGAACTATTTTACACAAAATTGTCAAAATCATTCAAAGGGCAAAAACATTTTCAACACACCTTGTGCAAAAGAAAAAGCCATGTTCTATTTCAACTGGTTAACAAATGAGAGACGATTTGACGAAAGTGGAAGCACCCTTGCCACCGAGGTCAACAATTTTCGCCTTGATTACGGGAGACGGGAATCCGAGTCTTTCAATTTCCAAAGACGAAACCATAAAAACCGGAAACCATTTTTTACAGAGAAAAGTTAAACTGTTGATGACTGAGGACAAAACTCGCTCATTTAATTTAGTGTATTATATTGAACTTTTTCTTCAGTGGAGAACGCAAAATGTCAAAAACTCAACTCAGAGTCTGTCCTACGAGACTCTTACTGATGTCTAAGCACCCGCTGGGTGAAGAAAATGACAAGAACGATCCTTCACTGCCAAAAGAGATTCAACACTTGGTGAAGGAAGAAAGTGTGCACAAAACAGTTCATTATAACAAAACTGAGAGACTCTCTAGAGTGCTTTATGGTTCATATGAAAGACTTTCTAACTGAGATCAATTGCTATGAATTGTTTTATGTGGAGTGAATTTTTCTCAATACATTTTTTTAAAGAATTTATTTTGTCTCGAGATGGAGGGAGTAAAAGTTGATCAAGTTGACGCTGTTGTAGAAGACAGATTTAATGAAAAAGAAAGTAGCAACAAATCTTCATGTAAGTTTTGTAATCAAACAACGCTGCCACGGTCAAAAGTTGAATTTTTTGTTCAAATGTTTGTTATATTACTGCTAATATCACTTTGCGTTGTTCAATTAACCGTTTTAAAACCAAATTGTGAAGAAACATCAGTTTGGATATCAAAATAGTCAAGTTTAGTTGGATACATTTTACCGAAACCAAGACTATGAATAAGATGATATCTACGCAAGATAGGGTCTTCATGGCCGTTGTATGGCCTTCAGGTTGTGGCAAAACAGAGTTAAATTTCAAATTGCTGAGTGGGAACACATTTTACCCAAAATTTAACAACATTAGATTTTTATACTGAGAAATGCAACAGATATACATCAAAATGGAGAAAACACTTGGTGTTACGTTTAAAAAGTACGCCAATTTAGAATTTTTGAATAGCCTTGCAAACTGTCTTCTGATAATAGACGACTCGTGCAAAGAAATTTACAATGACAAAGAGTTTTTTTAAATTGGCCACCGCAGGACGTCACAAAAACATTAATTTTATTTAAATAAAGCACAACCTTTATCAACAGATCAAGTGGTCTCGTACAATAGACGTGAACACAACACACATCATTTTGTTCAAATCAGCTCGCGATATTCAACAAGTCGAATTTTTAGGCAAACAGTTGAACCTTGCTAAATTTTTAAAACACTGCTATCAGTTGGCAACGGAAGAACCCTTTGGGCATTTGCTTATCGATCACGTGTTGTTTTATTATCAAAGACAAGCTGTGGTCAAAAGTTTGAGTTTGTGTTTAAAAAGGAAGTAGTATGTCGTCGTCTCAAGATTACTTTGATTCCAATCAAGATATTACACTTTCAATAGAATGTGTATAGTATTTACAGTGTATAAATTAAAAGTGCAGTGGAAGCAAAAAATTCAATTTCAAGTGGAACAATTTGCGTTGAGACGAAAAATGGAAAGAAATGTCAGGCTATATAACAAACGATACTAACAAAACAATTTTCACACTAGAAGATCTCAGAAACAAAAGAAACAATGTCTTTTATTAAGCTTTAGAAGTTGATATCAAGTTTTCGTTTCTTTGGAGCAAAGCAAGGGCTCACTGGTGGCGTCTCAAGACAGCTGGTGGCAATTATGGAAACTTCGCTACCTCGGGATCTGAAGGAGTTTTCGTTGAGTCTGGTAGAGGAGATTTTGACCGAGTTGTAATGTCTATATTTTCGGGGCTGTTTGTAATCCGCCAAAAACTATCAATAATTTCTAGGTCCCTCCAATAGCGCTCCTGATTTTCGTATAGAGGAATCTCTTTGATATCATAGTCATAAAGAAATTTCCTAACATTTTCATCTATCGTCTCTGGATTGAACACAAATTCTCTTACGTAACCGGTAACATGATCGATCGTGTACTGTGCTCCTTTCATCAGCGCGTTTTCAATTCTGAATGATTGGATGTAATCAAAAATTACAATTGGTAGCGCCATGTGGTTAATTGTAATCCTCTCTTTGTCCCGGAACTCTTGTTTAAGAATAACGACTTTCTCTTTTTTGTAAGTTTCATATGCCATTGTTCTCAAATTGGGATTGGTCTCTTCTTTCAGAAAATTTGCCACCGGAGACTTGTTCAAACGTTGAAGACAATGTTGCAGTTAATGAATTGTTGTTGTAGTTTATCAGGTCTCGAAAACTTTTGGTCAGCTTTTCTATATTATCAAAAGATAAAACAATTTGTTCTAAAACTTAAGAATTGAGTATCAATCTATATAAATCGTGCTATAATAGTCTTTTGAAGTAACGTTTTGAGAATAATTTGATTGTTAACAATAGCAAAGAAAGAGAAAAAGAAATGAGGAAAGACTGTGAAAAGAGTTTGCAAACAATTTTAAATTTGTTGTAGAGCAAAGATTTAGATTTTGTGAGCAACCAAAGAGTATGCAAGAATGGAAAGAGAATGATTATTTGTTTTGAATTGTTTTTTTTCTACATGTTTAGGCTTGTTGCTTCTAAGAATTGCTCAAATTTATATTTGTCACGTAGAGGATAATAATTGGATATAATTGGTTTTTATCTTAGCCAGTCAGAAAACAGCAAATTTTGAATTTTAAACTTATGTCTAGTAAGGGGAATGGAGAGTGACTACAGACAGTATACGAATGCGTTGTTCTATGTCTTATCACAACCAATTGGAGAATTCGTGAACAAACAAAAACAGCATGCAGATAGCATTGCGGTTTTTGGTTCTTAGTGGTTAAAACTATAAAATTCAAAACTGGATAAGTTAGTCTGTCGCTATAAGAATGACAAAATCTTAATCACTCATTGTTTAAAGATTAGGAAAAATAAATGGTTTAGACTCCTCAGAGAAAAGCATTAAAATTTTTGTTGGGTTGCAGTTTGGTAAGTGAAAAAAAGGACTTGGCATGCGTTTTGATCAACCAGTTATTTGTAGAAACTGTTTGGAAAATATTCACGAGAAATACTTATCCATTTCCACATTTAAACTATTTCCTGCAGCAAGTGAATACTTAAGTGAGTTGGACTGCTTTGATCATGATATTGCTCTGAAGTTGCGTCCATATGGAGGTATAATTGGCATTGACAATTCATCTTTCGACAAGTATCTAAAAGTATCAAAAGTTTTACGTTTGCACGCTATTTTACACGACGCAGGTGGTTTCATATACGAAATATATAACCAAGGACCTGGTTATTTTTATATGCTTCCGTGGAAAAGCAGCAATTGTTTTAGCGGGCATTTGTCGGGAAGATTATTTTGCTTATTTATAAAGATTTTTCATCCGTCAATTTTTCACTTATTGGAATGCTGAGCAGCAAAACGGTTGTGTTAGACGTTGAAGGATTTTGTCACAGAAAAGAAAAATTCATTGTTAAAGAGTTTGGATTTTGTACTGAAGACTACTTTGACTGCGTGTCGTTTTTACCACCAACAAGTTATGGTGAGTTAACAACTCAACAGAAGCAATCTTTCAGTTGGTTGAGTAGAAATTTGCACGGTATCGATTGAGACAGAGGAAATTATCCCTATATTTGTCTTACACAAATAATTCAAAGCGTTCGCTTGCGGAATCCTGGTCCAATATTCTACGCTAAGGGAGCGGAGAAAGTAAATCTTTCTTCAGAGTTGCTTGAATGCCCTGTTATTGATCTGAATTCACTTGAGTGTCCTTCGATATCTGTGAACTATTTTACACAAAATTGTCAAAATCATTCAAAGGGCAAAAACATTTTCAACACACCTTGTGCAAAAGAAAAAGCCATGTTCTATTTCAACTGGTTAACAAATGAGAGACGATTTGATGAAAGTGGAAGCACCCTTGCCACCGAGGTCAACAATTTTCGCCTTGATTACGGGAGACGGGAATCCGAGTCTTTCAATTTCCAAAGACGAAACCATAAAAACCGGAAACCATTTTTTACAGAGAAAAGTTAAACTGTTGATGACTGAGGACAAAACTCGCTCATTTAATTTAGTGTATTATATTGAACTTTTTCTTCAGTGGAGAACGCAAAATGTCAAAAACTCAACCCAGAGTCTGTCCTCCGAGACTCTTACTGATGTCTAAGCACCCGCTGGATGAAGAAAATGACAAGAACGATCCTTCACTGCCAAAAGAGATTCAACACTTGGTGAAGGAAGAAAGTGTGCACAAAACTGTTCATTATAACAAAACTGAGAGACTCTCTGAGTGCTCTATGGTTCATATGAAAGACTTTCTAACTGAGATCAATTGCTATGAATTGTTTTATGTGGAGTGAATTTTTCTCAATACATTTTTTTAAAGAATTTATTTTGTCTCGATATGGAGGGAGTAAAAGTTGATCAAGTTGACGCTGTTGTAGAAGACAGATTTAATGAAAAAGAAAGTAGCAACAAATCTTCATGTAAGTTTTGTAATCAAACAACGCTGCCACGGTCAAAAGTTGAATTTTTTGTTCAAATGTTTGTTATATTACTGCTAATATCACTTTGCGTTGTTCAATTAACCGTTTTAAAACCAAATTGTGAAGAAACATCAGTTTGGATATCAAAATAGTCAAGTTTAGTTGGATACATTTTACCAAAACCAAGACTATGAATAAGATGATATATATGCAAGATAGGGTCTTCATGGCCGTTGTATGGCCTTCAGGTTGTGGCAAAACAGAGTTAAATTTCAAATTGCTGAGTGGGAACACATTTTACCCAAAATTTAACAACATTATATTTTTATACAGAGAAATGCAACAGATATACATCAAAATGGAGAAAACACTTGGTGTTACGTTTAAAAAGTACGCCAATTTAGAATTTTTGAATAGCCTTGCAAACTGTCTTCTGATAATAGACGACTCGTGCAAAGAAATTTACAATGACAAAGAGTTTTTTTAAATTGGCCACCGCAGGACGTCACAAAAACATTAATTTTATTTAAATAAAGCACAACCTTTATCAACAGATCAAGTGGTCTCGTACAATAGACGTGAACACAACACACATCATTTTGTTCAAATCAGCTCGCGATATTCAACAAGTCGAATTTTTAGGCAAACAGTTGAACCTTGATAAAATTTTTAAAACACTGCTATCAGTTGGCAACGGAAGAACCCTTTGGGCATTTGCTTATCGATCTTGATCCAAAAACTTCTGATTGCTTACAATACTGTTCCAATTTCACTGAGCCGGGTCCTACAGTTTTCTATCTTCCATCTGATAAAGCAGAAACAACTCCTCTAAATAATGGAAGAGAAAAAATTATCTATACTGAAGCAAATGGTGCATTTGCAGCCAAAACAGTTAAGGAAATATTGTTAATACAGTTGGAATAGTGTTGTTATACTGGTTTTGTGTGAATGTCTTCACAATGTTTTAATGGGCCATGTTAGAGTAAAGGTAAAAACTTAGATAAATAAAGAAACATATTTGAAAGCGTTCTCAAGAAAAATTCACCAACGGATAAACGGCGAGCATTTTTATATAACAAAAACCGATTTCGAACTGATTCAACTCATTATTAAATTTTGTTTCATGCATTTGAGTTAAGCAATGTCAACTGCCGAAGAGTTTATTTTGATTCCCAAAAATCAGCTTATGAAGGAGCAACCATATTCCTCGCAAATTTTAAATGATCCCAAAGTTCAGCATACAGGTGCTCGAATTTCGTTTTTGAACCGTATGCGACCAAATGAAAACACTGACAAAGAGAACCAAGAAATTTTGGATACAAGGGAAGCAAATGATCCTACTGAGTTGTCAAAGTTACATGCGGACAAAATTCTATAAAATCTCATCATGCTGTTGCCAGTAAAATTTACCAGGACGGAAAAAATAGTAAACCTCATTAAAGAATCAAAAAATTTTGTTATAGACGAAAACGAAAATTTCATTGTTCACTGCACAGCGACAGGAATAAATGTTCCCATTGTTCTCTATTGTTTGCAGCAACCAACTAAATAATAAATAATCCAGATTATTTCAAGATTCTAGAGGCTTTAAACATAAAAGGAGACTTGGTGATCAGCAGTAATGCTAAAATTGCGATCCGGAAAAAAACTCATAGAGACCAAGCACAAAGAAACCAGCCAACTACTTACAGAGGAATCTTCAGACGCCGAAAGTGGTTTCGAAACCTGAAAGGAAGACAGAACTCAACAAGAGGAGAAGGACTGGGAGTCTTTCGACGAATGAGAAGAAATTGCTTGAGTTAAAATATACGAAAGGTCCCGCAGCATACGGAAGCGAGAAAACTCTACAAAAAGCTCAAATTTGAAACCAAGTAAAGTGAAATTTTTTCACACAAAGCCTTATAAATATAGAAAAAAATTTCCAACACTTAAAGTTATTGCTTACGACATAAACGAGATTTGGTCGCTTGACTTGGTTTATGTGGATAAATTATCAAAAGAGAACAAAGATGTGAAATATTTGTTGGTTGCGGTGGACTCTCTCTCATGTTATCTACGAGTCGAACCCCTAAAATCAAAGTAAGCCAAAAAAAACAGCAGAAGCGTTTAGGAAAATGATAAAGAACAATCGACCTAAAAAAGTGTGGGTAGATGTTGGTACCGAATTTAAGGGTTCCTTCAGCACTCTTTGTCAGAAAAGTGAAATTGAAGTTTATAAAACTTTCAGCGAGAAAAAATCAGCATTTGCGGAAAGAAGTATACGATTGCTCAAGAATTTGATATACAAGTTTTTAGAGGAAAAGTGGACATATTCGTATATTAATCAATTGCAGAGCTTTGTACAAACGATTAACTCTAGAGTCAACAGGGTAACGAATTTGGCATCGAATAAAGTGACAAAAAAAGACGTTCCTTACTTGATATCATTAAATTTTGAAGCGTCAACAAAACTTGTTCGTCGACCAAAATTTTACGTTGGGGACTTTGTGCGAATATCAAAAGCGGATCTCTCTTTTAGAAAAGGATGCAAGCAAACATTTACTAACGAAGATTTCGAGATTTACGATATGCTTACAAGAAACCCCCTACCTATAGTCTCATTGACGCATACCAAGAGCCAGTCAAAGGAAATTTTTCTGAGTTAGAGTTGGTGAAACTTAGAGACAATAGTAGTGAAATAACAAAACATGAATGAATTCACGGTTCACTTAGTTTCGTCAACCTCTATGAATCTTTTTCCCCAAAAAACCTTGTCCTCATTCAAAAATTATTTCAATGAAGAAATTAATTTGGAGGGGGATTGGCGAGTTGCACTAAGTGAAATTATCTTCGAGGCAAAAATAAATCAAGTGAACAAAAGTGATTTGGAGATATTTTCTTCCGACGGCCTTAAACTTTATGAGAAAAATATTCCATTTGATGCTATTTCCAGACCACACGGAGGAGAAAAAGCTATCATTCGAATTGGTTCCTATGAAAACCGTGACCATCTTTTTAGATCTTTAAAAATAGCTACCGTATTGCCTCATTTTGACTATCAGTATAACAAAATCAATGGAATTTTATTCCTCTTTTTTGGTAAAAACGAAGGAATTACTTTTCCGCATAATGAGATTCCAAGCATACTAGGTTTCAACGGTATTCATGATGGGTCTGGTTATCATATTGGGTACAAGATGTTGGACACTTTTGAAAATCTGACCATGGCAGATGAGGAAGAAAAAGCTTTTGCTGGTGATTATCCATTTGATTTTTTTGCAGGGAAGCAACTGATTTTTATTGACGTTAACATAATTAAGTATCAATACATAAGTGATACCAAAGCTCCTCTTATTCGAGTCATTGATTCAAAACAACGCCTGAAAAACGGTAGCCCCTGCAAAATAGAGCCAACACACAGAATTGTTTTCAGCAATTTGAAAACAAAAAGTTATTATCAAAAAATTTTCAGTCAATCGGAATTCAATTGCGGACAGAAACCGGACAATTAGTTCATTAGTTCCATTCGCTAGAACAGGAAAAGTTATTTTGACTTTAAATTTTAAAAAATTCAACTAAATGAAGCCTACTATCAACAGCAATCGGTGTCATCATACATTTCAGGACACTATCGCCAACGAGGAAGTGGTTTTGGGGCTTTAGCAGCAGGTTTGGGCAGAGCCGCATTACCAATTGCAAGAAAGTTTCTTTGGCCTGTAGCCACAGAGACTGGAGGTGAATTAATTCTTCAAGCAGCTCCTGAGCTGGTAGATGTAGTTACAAAGAAAAAGTCTCCAAAACAAGCAATAACGTCTACTGTGGAAAAAATTGTAAGGAAACAAGTGGGCGGATCAAAAACAGGAAGAATGCGTAAATTGAAAACCAACGGTGAAAAACCAAAACAAGGCATTCGTAAGAAGAAGCCTTTGACGAGAAGTCGGTCAAATTTCTTTTATAAAGTTCAAGATGATTACTAATTTACTGCCCGCAGAGGCAACACACACCACACTCGATTCGTTTGAAAAACAGCCTCTGCTTTTTACTTTTGACAATGCTTTTACTCAAAAATTTGGACCATCCTATTCCCCGGACGGTCCAATGCTCGAGTTTGAAGTTTTGGGTGATAGGAACAACTTCATATATTTACAAAAACTTCTCCTTGAAATTAAATACAAAATCTCCCGGAATAATGACGGCGATTTACGGACGGGAACTGATGCAACAAATACAGACGCGCCATACCTTAGCAACAACGCATTGCATTCTTTATTTTCAGATTGCACTGTATCTGCTAACGGTGTCAAATTTTCCAACACCAACGGAAACTTTGCGCACAAAGCATTCATTGAAATTGAATTTTCTTCAGGAAAAATTGCAAAAATACATGGCTAGTTTGTCAGGGATATTATTACGAGGATGAGCCAGCTAAAATTCATGGCACCGATGGTCGCGCGGACGACCTAGCGGTCAGAAAAGCTCTTGTTGCTAATTCCCAGGAAAACTATTTTATTGGAAAGCCGGCGAGTGATATTTTAACTTGTGATAAACACCTGCTTAGTGGTGTTACTCTGTGAATTTCATTTTGGAGGTCTACAAATGTAATTTCAGAGTCAAACAAACATTACAATGTTAAAATAATTGAAGCTAATCTGTACGTTAGAAAAATGACAATAGCGGATCCTGTTTTGACGGCAATTGAGAAAATCCTACTAAAACACCTGCCATGTATAGCTATACAGAAGTATTGCCACGAACTTTTTTAGCTACAACTGGAATAAGAAGTTGGAGCCATGAGGATATTTTCTCGAAAGAACCTGTACGACGTATGATAATTGCAATGGCAGCAAATCAAGCATACCTCGGAACTAATCGCACTAATCTTTTTCACCCCCAGAAATTCAATTTGAGCCAAATTGTTATTTATAAAAATGGTCAACCTATTGTAGGAATTCCGGTCTCAACAACTTTCAACCACAGCATTTACTTCATTACTCTGAAAGCCCTGGATTTTCTTGACAAAGGTGGACATGGCATAACTCTGGACAATTATCCCATTCATTTTTTTCTGGATTTTGATTTAACTTCAACGCAAGAGACTTCCCATGATTTGATTCATCCAGAACTTACAAACTGTTCAATTTCGGTTCAATTTACATTTGGCGGAGCATTGGCGTCCAACGTATAAATGTTATTTCTGGGTGAAAGAGGCTCAACGGCTTATGTTAATTCGGAACGAAAGGTGACAAAAAACTCAGTTATCTCCTACCACACCGATGGATAGTGATGAATTACACTGTTTGTTGGGAAAAAGTATTCATTTGAAATTTTGTTTTTATGGAGTTTTTGCAGCGGACAATTTCCCAAAGCTAACAAAAGAAGGATTTATTATAGTTAATGCTTCACCAGCGCAATATGAATTCATTGGATGGTTAATTTGTTTCACGGAAACAAAATTTATTTGGCAGATCAATTATTGTTTTGCCGACTTGTAACAATTTATAATGAAATAACTCAAATACTCAAACTTAAGCCAATTCAAAATCAAATCTCAAAACTCTGTGGAACGATAATGATTCGCTACGCTTTGCTAATCATATGCTCAAAAATTTTTTTAATTAACTTATTTTGCTCAATTCTTTCGTCAAAGACAACAGAACAAGACAATTGTTACTTTACAGATTTCTATTCCATATTACAATTTATCAAAATCAAACTATTCTCAACTTGCAAACAACCATACCCACTATTTAATATATCAAGTATTTTTGAAAGCTCGCCGAACATACCACCATTACACATAACATACTATATGTAGCTGTATAAAAACTCAATAATCAGACTACCGGAACTTTAATTCATATAGGCAGTCTATATCATAACGTTAAGGCAGCTGTATTCAAAACGTACAATCTATTTTGTCCAACTATACTCGGCTTACATCAAGGCATAAACATTATATGGAAACTTTACGGCATCTGTTTCGTATCATCATCACGGCGAAAAGCATCGTTTACTTACAGGCAAATCTAGCTTGATCTTTTTTAGGAGGTATTTGTCTGAGTGGATTTTCGGCTCCGATCGGTCAGCAATAGGTTTTCGAAACATAAAAATATTGAGCCTAAAAGGAGCGCAATCGATTCAGTATATTAGTAGGCTCAACGAAAATAATGTTAAACGAACTTTTTCGGAGCTACGTATATTAGAAGAGAATTTGTGTGCTTTTGAATGGTTAAGAAATATGACGTATTAGATTGCTCATTTCTCGCTCTATTCAAATAGCGTTGCTCATATACTCGGTAACATCCTCCGGCCCGGATGAAGATGTTGGGAGGATTGGAACAAGCTTAACGAGCGAGCGAACGAGCGATCCGGATGACGTGCGTCCGACGGCGGAGCGGGCGACGCTTTCGGAGCCGTACCGAAGTTGTATAATCCGAGCAGATGGATAGTAACCCCTAGGGTTGCTTTCTTCAACGATCCAAACTAAATCACCGACCCTGAGGTTCTGCTCGGCAGGCGTCTGCCACTTAGATCTACGATTCAGCGCAGGTACATACTCCTTAATCCAAACTGCATTGGCGTCGGACTGCGCACGGGCGTACCGTTTACGATGATCGAACTCGTCGACGCCAACGATAGGCGGAATTCTGGTTGCTTGGTTACCGAGTAGAAAATGATTAGGTGTTAATGCGCCTAAGTCGGACGGGTCGGCGCTTACAGTCGTTAACGGGCGTGAATTAAAAGCATGTTCGACTAGACGAAAGGTGGTACTTAAAACTTCATCTGTGAGGCGACGTGTTCGAAGGATTGGGTAAAGTACGCGCTTGAAACTACGCACTAGCTTCTCCCAGATGCCACCTTGGTTTGACGCACTGGGCGGTTTGAACCTCCACTTAATGCCTTTGTGGGCAAGTTCCACGGCGATGTTGATGGTTTTCCACTTCTCGATATTCTTGCGTAGCTCCTTTTCCGCGCCAACAAAGTTAGTGCCATTGTCTGACCAAATAATTGCCGGTGTACCTCGACGTGAGACGAAACGCTGCACTCCCATTACACGCGAACTGGCGTCCATGGGCGGAACAATTTCAACATGAACGGCACGAGTAGTTAAGCATGTGAATAGGAAACCCCACCTCTTCTCGGTTGTCCTACGCACAGTAACGTAAAACGGGCCGAAGTAGTCGACCCCGGTGTTCGGGAAGGTAGGAGACTGGTATGCGAGTCTTTCTACTGGGAGGTCAGCCATGATTGGTTGGATAGTGGCAGCTCGGAACTTTCTGCACGTAAGGCAGTTAGGTTTAATTGAACGTAGTGAGGAAAGTAATTTAAGGATGGTATAACGTTCTTGTACTTTAGCCCGCAGGTAGTCAATACCTTGATGATGATGTTTAACGTGGGTGTGCCTAAGGAACAATTTTACAAAGAAATGGCGCGCGTCGAGGACGATAGGGTGTTTTACATCAAAATCAACTTCGACCAACCGTTTGATGCGGCCAGCCGAACGAATAAGACCGTTTGGTCCGACGAAGGGTGAAAACGGGGCAATACGGCTACTTCGTTTAACGTGTTTGTTTTCCAGGAGATCGTTCCGTTCGGAAGTAAAAGATTCTCCTTGAACGAGATACTGAAGATGACGCTCGGCTTCGTCAAGCTCAGTGGGATCTATGATGCTACCATCGGCATTACGGTAACATTCGTGTGAGGGTAACAGCCGGAGAATGTATGCTGTTATTCGAAGCAACTTCTGATAAGATCTGTACTTATCAAAGGGAATTAAATGCGGGGGTGCTTCCTTAGTTGACTTGGTTACGGATGCGGTCAATGATGTATTGGTTTCGTCAGTTTCCTTAGTTACTATACCAGGTTTGATATTTTTTACTACTTCGGTGCTTGGTTCGAACGGGAAATCCTTGGTTTTTAAGAAATCTGGACCTCTCACCCAGCTACTTGATTGCAAAATCTCAGCGGACATACCACGGGTGCCAGCATCTGCCGGATTATCGCTTGAGGCAACGTGGTTCCATTCGTCAACGCTAGTGTGTTCTAAGATCTCGCAAACGCGGTTTGCAATAAATATTGGGTGCTTGGTTGCAGAATTAAGCCATTGCAAGACAGTAGTGCTGTCGGTCCACATGAAGACCCTGTTGACTTTCACTGTGAGAGCTCGACAGATCTACGATTCAGCGCTTCGACAGATCTACGATTCAGCGCAGGTACATACTCCTTAATCCAAACTGCATTGGCGTCGGACTGCGCACGGGCGTACCGTTTACGATGATCGAACTCGTCGACGCCAACGATAGGCGGAATTCTGGTTGCTTGGTTACCGAGTAGAAAATGATTAGGTGTTAATGCGCCTAAGTCGGACGGGTCGGCGCTTACAGTCGTTAACGGGCGTGAATTAAAAGCATGTTCGACTAGACGAAAGGTGGTACTTAAAACTTCATCTGTGAGGCGACGTGTTCGAAGGATTGGGTAAAGTACGCGCTTGAAACTACGCACTAGCTTCTCCCAGATGCCACCTTGGTTTGACGCACTGGGCGGTTTGAACCTCCACTTAATGCCTTTGTGGGCAAGTTCCACGGCGATGTTGATGGTTTTCCACTTCTCGATATTCTTGCGTAGCTCCTTTTCCGCGCCAACAAAGTTAGTGCCATTGTCTGACCAAATAATTGCCGGTGTACCTCGACGTGAGACGAAACGCTGCACTCCCATTACACGCGAACTGGCGTCCATGGGCGGAACAATTTCAACATGAACGGCACGAGTAGTTAAGCATGTGAATAGGAAACCCCACCTCTTCTCGGTTGTCCTACGCACAGTAACGTAAAACGGGCCGAAGTAGTCGACCCCGGTGTTCGGGAAGGTAGGAGACTGGTATGCGAGTCTTTCTACTGGGAGGTCAGCCATGATTGGTTGGATAGTGGCAGCTCGGAACTTTCTGCACGTAAGGCAGTTAGGTTTAATTGAACGTAGTGAGGAAAGTAATTTAAGGATGGTATAACGTTCTTGTACTTTAGCCCGCAGGTAGTCAATACCTTGATGATGATGTTTAACGTGGGTGTGCCTAAGGAACAATTTTACAAAGAAATGGCGCGCGTCGAGGACGATAGGGTGTTTTACATCAAAATCAACTTCGACCAACCGTTTGATGCGGCCAGCCGAACGAATAAGACCGTTTGGTCCGACGAAGGGTGAAAACGGGGCAATACGGCTACTTCGTTTAACGTGTTTGTTTTCCAGGAGATCGTTCCGTTCGGAAGTAAAAGATTCTCCTTGAACGAGATACTGAAGATGACGCTCGGCTTCGTCAAGCTCAGTGGGATCTATGATGCTACCATCGGCATTACGGTAACATTCGTGTGAGGGTAACAGCCGGAGAATGTATGCTGTTATTCGAAGCAACTTCTGATAAGATCTGTACTTATCAAAGGGAATTAAATGCGGGGGTGCTTCCTTAGTTGACTTGGTTACGGATGCGGTCAATGATGTATTGGTTTCGTCAGTTTCCTTAGTTACTATACCAGGTTTGATATTTTTTACTACTTCGGTGCTTGGTTCGAACGGGAAATCCTTGGTTTTTAAGAAATCTGGACCTCTCACCCAGCTACTTGATTGCAAAATCTCAGCGGACATACCACGGGTGCCAGCATCTGCCGGATTATCGCTTGAGGCAACGTGGTTCCATTCGTCAACGCTAGTGTGTTCTAAGATCTCGCAAACGCGGTTTGCAATAAATATTGGGTGCTTGGTTGCAGAATTAAGCCATTGCAAGACAGTAGTGCTGTCGGTCCACATGAAGACCCTGTTGACTTTCACTGTGAGAGCTCGACAGATCTACGATTCAGCGCTTCGACAGATCTACGATTCAGCGCAGGTACATACTCCTTAATCCAAACTGCATTGGCGTCGGACTGCGCACGGGCGTACCGTTTACGATGATCGAACTCGTCGACGCCAACGATAGGCGGAATTCTGGTTGCTTGGTTACCGAGTAGAAAATGATTAGGTGTTAATGCGCCTAAGTCGGACGGGTCGGCGCTTACAGTCGTTAACGGGCGTGAATTAAAAGCATGTTCGACTAGACGAAAGGTGGTACTTAAAACTTCATCTGTGAGGCGACGTGTTCGAAGGATTGGGTAAAGTACGCGCTTGAAACTACGCACTAGCTTCTCCCAGATGCCACCTTGGTTTGACGCACTGGGCGGTTTGAACCTCCACTTAATGCCTTTGTGGGCAAGTTCCACGGCGATGTTGATGGTTTTCCACTTCTCGATATTCTTGCGTAGCTCCTTTTCCGCGCCAACAAAGTTAGTGCCATTGTCTGACCAAATAATTGCCGGTGTACCTCGACGTGAGACGAAACGCTGCACTCCCATTACACGCGAACTGGCGTCCATGGGCGGAACAATTTCAACATGAACGGCACGAGTAGTTAAGCATGTGAATAGGAAACCCCGCCTCTTCTCGGTTGTCCTACGCACAGTAACGTAAAACGGGCCGAAGTAGTCGACCCCGGTGTTCGGGAAGGTAGGAGACTGGTATGCGAGTCTTTCTACTGGGAGGTCAGCCATGATTGGTTGGATAGTGGCAGCTCGGAACTTTCTGCACGTAAGGCAGTTAGGTTTAATTGAACGTAGTGAGGAACGTAATTTAAGGATGGTATAACGTTCTTGTACTTTAGCCCGCAGGTAGTCAATACCTTGATGATGATGTTTAACGTGGGTGTGCCTAAGGAACAATTTTACAAAGAAATGGCGCGCGTCGAGGACGATAGGGTGTTTTACATCAAAATCAACTTCGACCAACCGTTTGATGCGGCCAGCCGAACGAATAAGACCGTTTGGTCCGACGAAGGGTGAAAACGGGGCAATACGGCTACTTCGTTTAACGTGTTTGTTTTCCAGGAGATCGTTCCGTTCGGAAGTAAAAGATTCTCCTTGAACGAGATACTGAAGATGACGCTCGGCTTCGTCAAGCTCAGTGGGATCTATGATGCTACCATCGGCATTACGGTAACATTCGTGTGAGGGTAACAGCCGGAGAATGTATGCTGTTATTCGAAGCAACTTCTGATAAGATCTGTACTTATCAAAGGGAATTAAATGCGGGGGTGCTTCCTTAGTTGACTTGGTTACGGATGCGGTCAATGATGTATTGGTTTCGTCAGTTTCCTTAGTTACTATACCAGGTTTGATATTTTTTACTACTTCGGTGCTTGATTCGAACGGGAAATCCTTGGTTTTTAAGAAATCTGGACCTCTCACCCAGCTACTTGATTGCAAAATCTCAGCGGACATACCACGGGTGCCAGCATCTGCCGGATTATCGCCTGAGGCAACGTGGTTCCATTCGTCAACGCTAGTGTGTTCTAAGATCTCGCAAACGCGGTTTGCAATAAATATTGGGTGCTTGGTTGCAGAATTAAGCCATTGCAAGACAGTAGTGCTGTCGGTCCACATGAAGACCCTGTTGACTTTCACTGTGAGAGCTCGACAGATCTACGATTCAGCGCTTCGACAGATCTACGATTCAGCGCAGGTACATACTCCTTAATCCAAACTGCATTGGCGTCGGACTGCGCACGGGCGTACCGTTTACGATGATCGAACTCGTCGACGCCAACGATAGGCGGAATTCTGGTTGCTTGGTTACCGAGTAGAAAATGATTAGGTGTTAATGCGCCTAAGTCGGACGGGTCGGCGCTTACAGTCGTTAACGGGCGTGAATTAAAAGCATGTTCGACTAGACGAAAGGTGGTACTTAAAACTTCATCTGTGAGGCGACGTGTTCGAAGGATTGGGTAAAGTACGCGCTTGAAACTACGCACTAGCTTCTCCCAGATGCCACCTTGGTTTGACGCACTGGGCGGTTTGAACCTCCACTTAATGCCTTTGTGGGCAAGTTCCACGGCGATGTTGATGGTTTTCCACTTCTCGATATTCTTGCGTAGCTCCTTTTCCGCGCCAACAAAGTTAGTGCCATTGTCTGACCAAATAATTGCCGGTGTACCTCGACGTGAGACGAAACGCTGCACTCCCATTACACGCGAACTGGCGTCCATGGGCGGAACAATTTCAACATGAACGGCACGAGTAGTTAAGCATGTGAATAGGAAACCCCGCCTCTTCTCGGTTGTCCTACGCACAGTAACGTAAAACGGGCCGAAGTAGTCGACCCCGGTGTTCGGGAAGGTAGGAGACTGGTATGCGAGTCTTTCTACTGGGAGGTCAGCCATGATTGGTTGGATAGTGGCAGCTCGGAACTTTCTGCACGTAAGGCAGTTAGGTTTAATTGAACGTAGTGAGGAACGTAATTTAAGGATGGTATAACGTTCTTGTACTTTAGCCCGCAGGTAGTCAATACCTTGATGATGATGTTTAACGTGGGTGTGCTTAAGGAACAATTTTACAAAGAAATGGCGCGCGTCGAGGACGATAGGGTGTTTTACATCAAAATCAACTTCGACCAACCGTTTGATGCGGCCAGCCGAACGAATAAGACCGTTTGGTCCGACGAAGGGTGAAAACGGGGCAATACGGCTACTTCGTTTAACGTGTTTGTTTTCCAGGAGATCGTTCCGTTCGGAAGTAAAAGATTCTCCTTGAACGAGATACTGAAGATGACGCTCGGCTTCGTCAAGCTCAGTGGGATCTATGATGCTACCATCGGCATTACGGTAACATTCGTGTGAGGGTAACAGCCGGAGAATGTATGCTGTTATTCGAAGCAACTTCTGATAAGATCTGTACTTATCAAAGGGAATTAAATGCGGGGGTGCTTCCTTAGTTGACTTGGTTACGGATGCGGTCAATGATGTATTGGTTTCGTCAGTTTCCTTAGTTACTATACCAGGTTTGATATTTTTTACTACTTCGGTGCTTGGTTCGAACGGGAAATCCTTGGTTTTTAAGAAATCTGGACCTCTCACCCAGCTACTTGATTGCAAAATCTCAGCGGACATACCACGGGTGCCAGCATCTGCCGGATTATCGCTTGAGGCAACGTGGTTCCATTCGTCAACGCTAGTGTGTTCTAAGATCTCGCAAACGCGGTTTTCAATAAATATTGGGTGCTTGGTTGCAGAATTAAGCCATTGCAAGACAGTAGTGCTGTCGGTCCACATGAAGACCCTGTTGACTTTCACTGTGAGAGCTCGACAGATGTCTTGTTTCAATCGATTGGCCAGTAGCGCTGTCTTAATTCCAGCTTTGGAACAGTCATGACCTTCATAGGTGCTACGCGAGCTTTACCCGGGACAAACGCAAGCTCCGTTTGGGGACCACTCGAAAAAGCTACTCGAGCTCGGAGAAATGCAACGGTACTGAAAACTTCTTGTGAACTATCGCTAAAAATGTGTAGTTCCAGGTCATCAAAGTTCCGGAAAAGTAGCTCCTTGGTATAGTGATTTCGGCAAGCTTGGGTAGTTCTACACTCCATTCGAGGAACCTTTCTACAGTGTCTTTTGGTAATTCTTCATCCCAGCGCTGCCCGCTGACACGCCAAATGTCCTTTAGTAACAATCGGGCACCAACAGTAAATGGTGCCACTAGGCCGATGGGATCAAACACCTTAGAAACTAGGCTCAATACCAAGCGTTGTGTTAAAGACTTAGTTACTGTACTGGAGGTACCCCGACTCACCACTAGAGTATCATTGTTATGATCCCATTTCAACCCAAGCACGTGCGAAGAATCCTCCTTAGATGAGGCAATTACTTTTGTTCGGCAGACTGAGTTGACCCATCAATTCGATCAGCCAGATTTGGTACAATGCTTACAAACTTAGTAAGCTCGAACCCACCTATATGGAGAAGATGCACCAACTCCTTCGGTCTCTTGAGAGCCCTCTCAGTTGACTCCACCGAATCCAAGTAATCGTCCATGTAGAAGTTTTCTAGGACGGCTTTGGTTGCCTCCGGGTACTGATTAACATTGTCTCCGGGCGTCCGTTGCAGTGCATAGTTAGCGCATGTGGGCGACTCTTTAGCCCCAAATATATGGCGCGTGTACTGATACACTACAACATTTGTTGTGGGGTCGTCCCGCCACAAAAAACGCAGTGATGGCTGTTCACAGTCAGGGACACCCACTTGGAGGAACATAGCCTCGATATCGGCGGACACGGCGAATTGATGTTGACGGAACCTAAGTAGTACGTGGATTAGGTTTTGGAGCAGGTCGGGGCCAGTGAGCAGAGATTTATTCAAAGAAGTACCGTGGAACTTTGCTGCACCATTTAATACCCTACGCACTTTCCCCGGTTTGTTCGGGTTGATTACGTGATGATGTGGTAGGTACCACTCTTTATCCGACCGCTGCTCGACCTTGTAAGCGTCAGGGACTGTAATCAAGTATCCTTATTCCAAGTCTTCGCGGATGGTATTAGCATAATTTTCTTCAATGATGTATCTCTCGAGAGCCGCTTTTCGAGAGATTTTAGCTGTACCAGTGACGAAAAGTAGTTATTCGGGAGCTGGATGTTGTAATCAGCCCATAACATACCGACATCCTATCTTTGGCCACTATGGAAAGTTGTTGTTTCAAGTATTTCCTGCGCGCGAGCATCCGCTGCGGATCGTGGGTCAGCTTGCTTGAACGCGCCGTACGGTTCCATATCATACCAAGATTTAACCTGACAAGCTAATTCAAAATCCTGTTCAATATTGGCTTTGAAACACGTCGAGACTAAACTTGAACTTGACGGGAGTGGGCCACTTAAAACCCAACCTATGGGCAAGCGGACAGCGAACGGCGAGCACTTTTCGTCGGCTGAAAAATACTCTAACGGTCGGATGGCATGGTAGACATCCTGTCCAAGTATCATCTCAATTTCTCCATAGCTATATCTTACTGGATCCAGAACTGCCAAATGAGGGTAAGTTTCTTGCATGGAATTGACGTCAATGCTGTCGGAACCTACGTTTAATGTTTCCCTCACGTAGGGACGCACAATGAATGCTTCGAAGTCTTGATCTTTATGAGGTGTCACAGTCAATTGAACCACCTTTGTGTCTATGGGTTCTTGCGTGTTCATACCCCTGTCGGTCAGTTTTAATGCGGTACCGTGCAAACCGAGTCTAGCTGCGAGACTATCGGACACCCAAGAGTTACTGCAAGCGGTATCGCAAAAAACCAACGCCGTATTACTAGTACCAGAAGAGTTAGTAAGTTTCAGTTCCATGACCTGAAGGAGGCCTTTGACATCCGTCACGGAAGACAAAGTGGTTGTCTTGCTTGGTTGCTGTTGACCAGTAGATGACCTACTAGTACCTGCGTTCAACTTCGAAATATCGACGTTGTTGTTTGTTGAGGGTTTAGCGGGAAAAACCTCTTTCAGCTCCATGAAGTAAGGTGTTATGGGAGCTGTTGCAACCATCTTTCCTACACTTTCGGGGACTTGGGCATTGCCTAAGCATGTGTTTATCACGCAAACATGAGAAACAGAGCTTTGCCTCAGCCACGACCTTGACTCTCTGCGTGGGGGTCTTTTCCTTAAAGACACGACATTCCCACAACCGGTGGCTGCCTTTGCATACAATGCAACTAGAGATTGATGTTAACGGAGATATCTGTTGCGGCTTAAGGTTACTCTTGTGTTGCGTATTTGCAGCAAATGCCTTCGAAGCAACTTTTGATCTTGTTACTGAGTTGTTGGTATCCTCAGTCCTTGCTTTAGTTGCGGTATTCTTCATTAAATCGTGCGCTTCGGCCTTCTCTTTTAACCAATCGTTGAAATCAAGAAGAGTAGGTTTCACCCAATGCTTTTTGACCCTGAAGAGTGACCATGACTTCTTCATATTGGGTTGTAGCTTCTGTACGGCAGTGTTGAGAAGCTGAGAAGCGCAGCACTCTTTAAATCGGAATCGTATGACAGCGATTTAAATACCCCGACAAGACTTGAAATGCACCCCGAGTAGTTAATGATGTTATCGCTATTGTGCATCTTCAAAGATGGAAAGCTGTTGAGTTTGTCCAAATGTGCACTTACGACCGCCTGTGGTTGGCCAAATTTACGTTCTAAGGTCCTCAGTACGTCTTTGTACCTTGCGCCGCAGTAGGTGAACTCAGCTATAGCTGTTTTAGCTTTACCTGTTACGAGGGTCTTAAGGTATGTCAATTTTACATAATCAGTTAAGGACTGAGAGTCAATTGCGCTTTTAAATTGACCGTACCATTCGTGCCACTGTAGGGGATCCCCATTGTATTGGGACAACTTCCATTCGGGTAGCGGGTCGTTCCTCTTGCTAGTTAAGGCGTCAGTGAATGCCTTAATCAAACTTGCATTTTCGGATGCTGGCGCTGGAGGCGTGGGATGCGGTGGGCCACCCCAGCACAATGGTATCGGAGCAGTATGCCCGTATGTTGGATGTATAACCAGCGTGACGAAAGGTGGCGCGATGTTAGTAGTTGTACTAAAGGGGTTAACAGGGATGCTACAGTTAGCTACGTGGTTGCTATTAGGATTTGGTTGTGTATTAATTTGCAAGGCGGGATGGATGCTAGTGGGGTTAGCTGTGCTTGGGGGTAGGGTCAGTTGAATGTTTTTGAAGACGGTTGCAATATTTGTCGCCTCATTTACGTTTGTGGGGTTATTCTGAGGAAATCTCCACAAGTTCAGATCAAGGTTACAGTTCAGTGGAGGTTTCGGTGCGGTAAGACACGGTACCAGTCGGGCTTGAGGCGATTGGACAATGTTTGGTTGTGGAATGTGTGGGACGGGTAGTTAGGTTGTTGCACTCGTTGGATTTGACGACGGGAGCACGGGAGCCTGAGGATTAAATAATTGTTGAGGCGGGAATACAGGAGGCGGGTTCACGAGTGGGTTTAGAGGTGGAGGGACATTATGCGGGAAATGGGCAATAGGGACTAGTGTTTGGTGTGGAATGTTACTCTGAGGTGGATTCTGTTGGTGCGGAACATGATGCATCGACATATGCAATTGACAAGGCACACTGGAGCTCTTCGGACCCAAGAGTTGATTTACCTGTGGGTTTGTTGAAAAATCAGGTACAAAATGGAGTTTGTTGGTGCCATAACGGGTTTCGTTGGTCCGGGAGGTTGAATAGGTGGCTGAGGTGGTGGGAATGCGACATTTTGAGCGTCGACTGGTACTTGGTTCACTTGGTTCACCTTACCACTGCCTGAGGGACTATGTGCCCGCTCAACCCTTTGATCACTGAGTGATTGTTGTAGTTGAGCCTGGAGGTATTCCCGATACAAAGCTTCTTGCTGAGCAACAGAGATGGCAACTCCTGGCCGTGTGTACTGAGAAAGCATTTCAAGATGATTCAAGTTACCGGCAAAATTACTTGTGTTTTCTGGAGGATTAATAGGGACAGTATCTTGAACAGGAGGGACAGCGGTTGCTGAACCAGGACGAGAAAAATTTAACTCACTTGCAGCAATCAATGAATTACCTGGTGGAAACGAATTTACCCAATCCTGAACAAGTCTCTGACTTTTATCTGATCCCCTATCTTTAAAAAAATTTAGTCCACTTGAATGATGACTAAACAATGAACGATTATTCATTAAATCGGCCTCATCTAATTTAGCTGCGGCAACACGCTGGCGGTGGTCTTCCTCCAATTCTTGAAGTGCCATCTGCTCCATTTGTATTTCAAGCTCCTTTTTTCTCATGGCAATTTCGTGTTTTTGTTTAGCGAGGCGCATGGCAGCTTGATCTTGTTTCTCGGCCTCTTCGCGTTTTAGTTTTGCCATGATAAAGTCATGTTTATGCTGGCTAGATATTGATGATGTTTTTCGGCGTGAACTTCTCCTAGACTGCCCTTGAGGATCAACGCCCTCACATACGGTGTCTCGGTCAGCAACTGTGTCATTATAGCTTCTAGCCGCGAGCAAGAATTTATCATTGTTCTCAGTTACATTATCCAACCATTGCTCAAGGACAGGGTAAATTGACTCTGGGTTCTCCGCTTTACTGGCCAAGTCAAATAGTTCTTCAGTCTTCTGCACTAGTTTACTGAAAACAACCTTCAGCTTAGAAATCAAGCGTTCAACTTTAACCCTCCTGTCTTGACGATCTATAGCATCTGTGGTGTCCTTATCGATATTACTTAACTCAGATTCTAGATTAGATCTTGCATTGAAGAGCTTTTTCAATTTCTCTTGCTGTTCAGCCATGATATTGAAATGGCTAATTTCTCAATGCAATGAAAGTAACTTCCAAACGAACACGTGTAGTGTGGGTTATACCGAACCCAAATGACGACGACTTGATAATCAAGACGTCGAAGAGCAAGGAAAAAGTTACCGAGTAACGAATTACTCGGCGAAAGTGAGTATCAAAGCGGAGAGGACCTCTAACGTGCTTGTAAGCAACGTGAGACCAAACAAGAAAACAGGCAACCGGCGAAAAGGGACTGGGTGGACGAAGCACGACGAAACGGGAAACGAAGCGGACGGGGCGGGAAGGACAAGTGAACGGCGCACAACGAAACGGGAAACGGAACAAAACGGGCGAGAACGCGGGTAGGAAACGGACGACGCAACGGACGGGACGGAGACGCGGATCAAGCGACGCACGAAGAAACTGGAAACGAGACGGACAGAACGGAGGCGTTGAGCGAGTAATGCGCAACGAAGCGGAAAGGCGGGACGGAACGGGTGGGAGACGATTAGGCAGCGAGCGGGGAGGTCGGGAAACACTATGCTAGCAGACCCCAGCAGCAAACTCGACCAAAAAAACTAGCCGTAACTCCAGAACAAACTTAAGTCACACCCTAGAGAGGAGGAGAGATGCTGCTGCAAGAGACAAACTAGCACAAGTCATTATGGGTCTCAATGTAAACAAATAAGGACCCAATTTACAGCAAAGCAGTAGTATGCTAAATGGATGAAAAGAGCAAGAAGTTTACTAGCCTTAACTCCAGAATAAACTTAAGTCACACCCTAGCAATATTCAATCCTAAACAACCGATCAGCTTTCCAACAATATTAAACAAACTACAGCAAAGTTTAAGTTATATGCAGCGCTTTTGTAGTCTATGAAAGCTGGGAAAGTTAAGAAACAATCTAGCCGTAACTCCAGAATAAACTTAAGTCACACCCTAGAAGGCAAAAATCTAAACCAACTAACAATCATACAGTTACACGCAAACATACGGCAGCAAAAATCAATATACTACAACAGGGCTGCTAGTAAATTAGTGAGTTGGAAAAGTCCAGGAACCAACTAGCCGTAACTCTAGAACAAACTTAAGTCACACCCTAGAAAGCAACAAGACCAAAGCAACTAACCAGCATACTAGCTTAATCAACATACTGCAACAAAAACACAACACACTTCATCATAAATGACAACATGCTACATCGAAGGGAAAATTAGGCGGAGAAAAACAACTCTGAGTGCAAGAAAAAACGGAATGATCGGATACGAAAACGAAAAACGAAATTTTGGGAGAGCAACGTTGACGAAAAATAAACGAAAATTGTGAATGGCGAAGTTAAGGAACGAAAAAGAAACGGACGGTACGGTACGAAAACGAGATACGAAGATAATAAGAAGACAATTTTTTTCGAGCCAGAGGTTGTGAGTTTATATCTCACACCATTCTCTGTCCAATTTTTTCAAATTTTGGTCAATTTTTTGCAAATTCTTGATTACGGAACGGTAATCCAGTAAACTGGACGGTTTTAAGCTTGAAAGTACGATTTATCAAAATTCGGTATTGATTTTCTAAATTTTTTGATTTGCCTCAAAATTAACCAAAGATTTTCAAAATTGAACAATTTAGCATTATGTGCTCACATTTTTTTCTCATATCCGAGGTCAATTTTTTGCTATGTAGCCACAATGAACCAATTTGTCTGAATTTCCCAACTTTCGACCGAAAATTTTCAAAAAAAGTTTCTCAGCTCCCTTCTCCAAAAAAGATTGTATTTCGCTGAGACTTGTCAGGATAGTACTACTTGCTTTTTTTACAATCTGGCGGAAAAAGATTTGTAATATTTTAAGTCTAAGTATATATAAAGGTTTCTCAGCTCCCTTTTCTAAAAAATATCCTATTTCGCTGAGACTTGTCAAGATAGTAATACTTGCTTTTCTTTACAATCTGGCGGAAAAAGATATGTGATTTTTCAGAAGCTTTGATCTAACTCCGAGCCTCAGGGTTTTTAAACTCAAAAAATTATGAGCGGTAGGTTATCGGCAACCGGGGAAATTATCCGAAAAAACTGAGTATGAGTCAAATTAAGAGGGGTTAGCTAGATTTGCCGGTTATTGATCAATTTACGACAATCAGAAATGTTGTTTTATTGGATGAGTCTTACAGTTTTGTTTGTGCCGCTAGTTGCAGTAACCCTTCTCTTCTAAGTAGCAACAGCGAAGAACTGAACATGTAAACGTGGCATCCAATGTCCATTCTGGGGCATCAAAAAGGGTAGGACTGATAGCACTGCAACTGAGGTGTGAACACATCATTATAGTCCAGATGAAGGCACCCTTGCACATGTTATGTCTGAATTTCTGCTATTCGACATTGCCCTTGTCCAAACTGCGGAGGAGTGTAATTTGTGGATGATTGTAAGAATAAACGAGGAATAGTGAAAATGTGCTGAGAGAGAACTTCCGCGTAAGAACCTATCTAACGCAATCTATAAAGTAAAGCGAATAATGGGTTAAGTAGCAGTCAAATTTCTCCAGCTATAACCAGAGAAAAGTGATGGGGCATAAAGGAAGCCATTAATGCGATGGGGCAAAAAGGTTTTGGCATTAATTTAGTAGACTTGCTTTTAGATTGTTCACGTATCGGAATCTGACAATGCAGACTGGCAACCCGATTTAAGTTAATACGAGTTGGGGTTTTCTTTCAAAACGGTGGTTCGAAAGCGGAGCGGTACCGAAAATATAGCGGCACCAGAAATGTAGGTTCGCGGTATTATAAATATTGCGGCACCAAAACTGTAGCTGTATAAAAACTCAATAATCAGACTACCGGAACTTTAATTCATATAAGCAGTCTATATCATAGCGTTAAGGCAACTGTATTCAAAACGTACAATCTATTTTGTCCAACTATACTCGGCTTACTTCAAGGCATAAACATTATATGGAAACTTTACGGCATCTGTTTCGTATCATCATCACGGCGAAAAGCATCGTTTACTTACAGACAAATCTAGCTTGATCTTTTTTAGCAGGTATTTGTCTGAGTGGATTTTCG
Organism: Convolutriloba macropyga; assembly: GCF_964194025.1. Taxonomy (NCBI): domain Eukaryota; kingdom Metazoa; phylum Xenacoelomorpha; order Acoela; family Convolutidae; genus Convolutriloba; species Convolutriloba macropyga. Next base: position 30,900 of record NW_027451653.1, read on the forward strand.
GCTCAGATCGGTCACCAATAGGTTTTCGAAACAGAAAAATATTAAGCCTAAAAGGAGCGCAATCGATTCAGTATATTAATAGGCTCAACGAAAATAATGTTAAACGAACTTTTTCGGAGCTTTCTACCTATATTAGAAGAGAATTTGTGTGCATTTAAATGGTTAAGAAATATGACGTATTAGATTGCTCATTTCTCGCTCTATTCAAATAGCGTTGCTCATTTACTCGATAAAACTATAAAATCTTTCAATCGTACATGAAGGCAAAAAGTCCGGTTGCGTTTGAACATCTTGTGTCATTATCATGTTGACATTTGGTAATTTTTTCTTAGAAATTGAAACAGTTAGATTGTGCTGGTCGCTGTAACTGACTGCCTCTTGAAGTTTTTCCATCACTTCGCCTTAATGCACTATGTGAGAAGACACCCGAATGAGCAGTTGAAGACAAGTGAAGAGACATGGTATTGTATGTGATTTAGAAGACGTATCTTTGAAGGACTGCGGTAATTGATCAACAGCAGCAATGACATTGTAATGAAATAGTTGTATTTTGCAATGATCTTCATTTTTGTGCTGGCTGTATGCGAAGTTTTTTGTAAGATTAGAATCAAATTGTGACTCACTATTGCAAATAAAATGTCGAAAAAGTTTTTGGAATTATCAAAAATATTCAGGCGTACGTTCAATAATTGCTTCAACCATTTTCTTTTGCTATTTAATTCTCTTTATCACTCTCTGAGGCTTTTTTGATTTTTTGAATCTGCAGCTACGACTTTGACCATTCGTTTCTAAACTGGAACCAGGCTGGAACTTCCTTTTGCCAGAACTGCTCTGCTCGTTCGCAAACTTTGAGAGAGTTATTCTTCTGATAGCATCAATATTTTCTCCCATTTGCTGCAGCTCCTGCATAGAGAGAGTTTTTGGTTGAAACGAAATTCGTTGTCTCCGTTTTCTTTTTTGAAAATGTTCAGCGATACATAAGTTCCAGTATTATCATATGTTTTCACACAGGTAACTACATATCGTTTTTCAGAATGCGCTATATCGTGATAAGAATCAAAGTAATCTTGAAACGTCATACTACTTTCTTTTTAAACACGAACTCAAACTTTTGACCACACCTTGTCTTTGACAATGAAACAACATGTGTTCAAACATGAGCAAGACAGCAATAAAGCTTAGATTCTGTTGATCAATCAGACAGCCGGATACGACCACACTGATCTGCTTATGGTAATAAAGGAGACCACATCTTGTCTTTGATAATAAAACAACACGTGTTCAAACATTTGCAAGACGGTAATAAAGCTTAAACTCGACTGACCAATCAGAGACGATGAGACGACCACACTGAATTGCTTATGGAAAGTAAAGACACATGTTGGCACATGTAGTAGACATAATAATTCCTAGAACTCGGCCAAGGAATCACAAACGCCGAGAACAACAAAAAAAATCAAAAACATATTTTGTCATATGCACAAGTTTAAAATCAATCTTCAGTAAGCTTTCAAAAAATCAGAGCTCGGCAAAACAAGTCCGGATAGGATAAAAATAGATGAACATTATAGACATACAACTATAGTTATTGTTAGTGCTATGAAACTATTAGGAGAACAAAAACAAAACAGGAAAACTTTATTAAGGTAAAAAAAATAGAATTATTAAAGTAAAAAACTTCACAAAAAAAGCGAAGTTAGTTTTCTTAAGTGAATAAGGGAAATAGACTGCTCATTCTATCATTATGCCTAAGTTACGCAGTAGGGTTCAGTCGGACATCAGTTTTTCCCGTTAAAATTTCGTCGTTTTTTATAGTTTTCTCCAAGTTTTACACTATTTTACGTGGTCACATTTGCATTATCCCTCAAACACCTTGTGTTTTACAATTTACCTGTCTGCACTTGTTACCTTTTGTCATTCTCAATGCAAAACAATTTGTGCATAATGAAATTGCTTTTTGTGGATTTATTTTGCATAAAATTGTCCAAAAACAACAATTTTTGCTCTAAAAATACAAATTTTTTTCTCAAGTTCTAACCCTCCCGTAATTTAAACGTGGTAGATGAATTGCTTTACCGCACACTTTCAAACACTTTTTAGTACTTTTTTGGAACATTTTATATAGTTTTGCCCATTTACTTTGTCCATTTCATACGTATATTTCTTCCTTATTCTCTGCAAAGTTGCATTCTTTTCACCTCTGACGCTGCAAATTTCAAAACAGACACAATAATTCTCATTTTGGAGCCCTGGCACTTAAGTTTTATTGGTTTTCTAATCTGCCCACACTCTCTAATCTGGGATAACATATGGTCATCAAAACCATCAAATTAAAACCAGATGTTGGATCAAAACCACCAAAATTGGACTCCATTTTGCTTTAAAGGTTGATATTTTACATATATCTTATCAAGAGATTGAAAAAAAAAGGCAAGTCAGTTATATATTTGTAAACGTTTAACAAGTTTTTATCCCCCGCACAAAATAGCTGAAAATATCATAAGTTTTGCCAACCAAACAAATTTGGCAAAAATTTCACAAGTTTTTCTCACCGAACAAAATTGACAAAAAATTTACAAGTTTTTGTCCCCCCGCAAATTTGAGAAAATTTTACAAGTTTTTGTCCCTCCGACAAATATGAGAGACAAAATTTTTCCACCTTAAAAATGTACCTCACGGATCGTCACGGATGGGGACGTCCCCACCCGTTACAAAGCGTGTACACGGATCGTCACGTGGGGACGCCCCCCCCCCGTGACAAAGCGTGTATTTGGTCTTACTACTCGCAATGTGGACCAGTTGGCTCAGTGGAGAGCACAGGATTGCAATCATTTAAGAGATTGTGGGGTCGCAACCCACAAAGATCCCAAACTTTACTCTCACTATAATGGTGTTGACAAAGAATCAACATAACAAGCAAAAAGTTGCTTTAATAGTTTGGAAATGAACACGCATTAATTTTTTTACGTTTACAATCGAACACACCAACCACTTCTGAAACTTGAAAAGAGAGCATATACCGACAAAATTGAGGAGAAAGGAATTATGCCCCTTCCTCGTTAATTCAAACAGAAAATCGGATCCAAAGTTTTCTGTAGCAGCGTACCGCAGAGGGACAGAAGA
>NW_027451654.1:0-1000 GCF_964194025.1 Convolutriloba macropyga
GGAGGCGAGGCAGTATATAGTGTGCCTCCATTTTCAGTATTGGTAAGAACGGCACTTCTCAGGCTAACTAACAGTGTCTGTGTTAACAGGCCGAGGAGGAGGGGGGAGGGTGTAAAGGTGTAGATGTACGCAGAGCAATCTCAGTCTGCCTTTTGCAACGTACTCATACCTGTGCCAAGGCCCCTCCAATGGCAGGATCGCCTTCAACGGCTTTCATCTCCTCTCCCCCGTTGCCATCTCGGCGCCCCGTTCCAGCCTATACATGGTGCCGGCATGCGTCAGCGCATACCTGGACAAGACATCGGTGCCTGGGACGCCAATGCACTGCGCACGGTATGTGGTAGCAAGAAAGCACCTACTACGAATGACATTACTCACCAGTAGTTGCTGTCCGTGGTGGCGCTCGTCCAAAACGCAGACCATATCCTGCCTGCCCAGTTTAATCTGATGCGCACCAATGTCGTTATCTCGGCCAGCAATGCGTCTTGATGAGCATGCGCCGCATCACGCACATTGGAGCATGCCATCTCACATGCATATAGCATGGGCCTAACTATTACCACATGTGCGACCAGCTGGGAGGTTTGGCACGTGACAGGGTATAACTTGCAGGCAAAACTGCCCATCCAACACCTAGCGCTCTTTGTGTAAGTGTCCACTGCTGGGTTCAGGCAGAGCGGCAATGACTTCTTGCAGCATTATAAAACACCCAGGTCTGATTGCAAGCATTTCTAACATGCGCGCGCCAACAGCATGATCTGAACAGCTTTGTAGACTGTCGCAAGGTAAAGCGTGTACCTGAGACCCTCCGTCAACGTACGACATCTTTCCCTCAGCCTCAAGGCCTTCCAAATCAGCCATTACCTGCAGTGGGAACATGCACAGCATCAGATTCATATCACCTAGGATAATCTTGCCGAGGACCAAGAGTGGTTCCAGTGAGCCATGGCCGAGAAAAAGCCTGTTGCCAGCATAACCCCAAAGCCCGGGCAGGCACCTG
>NW_027451655.1:0-21351 GCF_964194025.1 Convolutriloba macropyga
ACCTGGATTTAAAAGATACCGCCTGATGGAAATTCCACCTTCTTTTTCACCTGATGAAACACAAAGTAACAAAAAATGTCAAATTCTCGGAGATATGTCCCCTCATTTCCTTTTGTGTCCCCCCAGTAAGTTATGTACCCCCCCCCCCCCCCCCCATTAGAAAACACGTACCTTTACATAGTAAATCATCATGTTTATAAAATAGCACGTGCGCTTGGGGGAGCAAGTAATATCCACCGCAAAAAATATCTTTTCCGTCTGCCCCCCCCCAAGATTAGTGGGCGCAAATTATTTGCACCCCCAGACTCAAGTGCCATATTTTTACATAATTAATTACTATGTAAAGGCACGTGCTCTCTAAATGGGGGATGCATAACGTACTAGGGGGGGGGGGGGGGTCCATAACGTACTGGGGGGGCACAAACTGAAAAGATCTAAACCCCGATACACCTTTGAGAGGACATTTGCAAGCTTGCAGCAGTTTTTTCAGTAATGTAACTGTGATCGCATTATACACACTAAATAAAGTTCAGGTAAATTTACCTGAAAAAATACCTTAACTTACCTGAAATGTTCAGGTAGTTTTGCCTTACCTGAACTTACCTTAACTTACCTCAGATTTACCTGAATATTACCTGAAAAATTAAGGGGGCACCACCTGAACTTTTACCTGAACATACCTTAAATTTACCTGAAAAACACACCTGAACAGTTAAGGTAAAAATTACCTTAAAATTTAAGGTAAAAATACCTGAATAAATACCTGAAATTTACATTAAAAATACCTTAAATTTAAACAGAACCTTTAAGGTAAATTACATTAGTTAAGGTAAATTTACCTTAAACATTAAGGTAAAAAATTAAGGTGTTTTTAAGGTAAGTTAAGGTATGTTCAGGTAAAAGTTCAGGTGGAGCCCCCTTAAATTTTCAGGTAAATTTCAGGTAAAAACTAACCAATTTAAGGTAAAATTAAGGTGCGTTAAGGTGTGTTAAGGTAAAGTTCAGGCAAGGCAAAACTACCTGAACCGGTTCAGGTAAAAAAATTTCAGGTAAAATTACCTGAAAAATTAAGGTAAATTATATGTACACAGTCGAATGGGGAAAAATTTTAGCTTGTTCATGAGAATCTTTAGTTTTTTATGACTAGAAAAGGTGCATTGCTGAGGCCCACGAGGGAGCAGCACCTAAACCAGAAGGCAGTCTAGACGTCAAAGAAAAGAAAGAGACCCAAAACGCTAAGACAAACAGGATGGAAGCTAAATGAGAGCCATATGTCGTTACGGTTTCAATATATGTAAAATCAGGTTTTCCAGAGATCTACTTTATGCAGGAATAATAGTTTTTGATTTAATATATAAGGAAGAGTGATTGCATTCAATTTGATCCACTTTAAAACCACTGCGTTTCCTGTTGTTATGATTTTAAGAATTTAAAGTTTCTTTAAACCGCTTTTCTGAAACTTCAGTATTGATATTCACTTCAGAAACCCCGATTGATTCCTGAAACTAATTGTTCGATCGAGGAACGTCACTAGGTCTGAAGAGTGGGAAAATTTTATATTAAAATTAACTGTAACTTTTCGCAATTTAATAAACGGCAGGAAATAGTTCCATAAATGTTTGTTTTGTCCCCGTAATTTATAGAGAGTCCAGTTGCGGAAACATGCACCTGAAATCAAAGAGAAAATTCATTTAATCGAATAGGGTGTGAAGCAGTGCTTATAATGGAAAATGGAATTAGTTCGAACTAAGAAGAGTAACAATCTGATTCTGAAAGACTTTAAACAAATGGAAGCTAAATGAGGGCCACATGTCGTTACGGTTTCAATATATGTGTAATCCAGTTTACCAGAGATCTACTTATTGCAGGAATTTTAGTTTTTGATTTAATATGTAAGGAAGAGTGATTGGATTCAGTTTGATCCACTTTAAAGCCACTGCGTTTCCTGTTGTTATGATATAAAGAAATTAAAGTTTCTTTAAACCGCTTTCCTGAAACTTCAGTATTGATATTCACTTCAGAAACCCCGATTGGTTCTTAAACTAATTGTTCGATCTAGAAACATCACTTGGGCTGAAGAGTGGGAAGCTTTTAAACTTAACTGTAACTTTGCGAAACTTGATAAACGGCAGGAAATAGTTTTGCGAAACTCAACAAACGGCTGGAAACTGTTCCATAAATGTGTTTTTGTCCCCTTAATATAGCAGAGAACCCCAATTCGGAAACATTTACCTGATAATAAAAAAACAATTTTCAGTTCGATGGATAGGGTTTTGAAGTAGTGCTTATGTTGGAAAATGGAATCAGTTCGAACTAAAATAAATATCAATCTGAATATGACAGACTATAAATAATGGAAGCTACATGAGGATCATATGTCGATACCGCTTCTATATTAGTGTAATGCAGTTTTACAGAGATTTATTTTATGCAGGAATAATAGTTTTTGATTTAATATATAAGGAAGAGTGATTGGATTCAATTTGATACACTTTAAAACCACTTTTAAACTTTCTCTAAACCGTTTTTCTGAAACCAGTTTTTTCGGTACCACTCGGAATCGATTTGTGAGCTGCCAAAACATAAACAGAGGCGCGTGAAAAAAAAATACCAATTTTTGCAAAATTGGTGCGTTACTGCCTTTTTGAATTTTTTTGAGCACTCACTGAAAGTATTTTTGGTGTTTGATGTAGTGTAGGTCGACAAATATTAGCTCTAATTGCTTCATATAAGGATCATTGTAAAGCTCGTGTAACAAACTTCAACATTTCGTTTCATAATTTTACTAAAAATAAACAATTATGTACTGCAGATAGTTATTTAAAAAGTTAAGGTAAGTTAAGTTTACCTTAACAAAGTTCATGTAATTTTTTACCTTAACTCAAGTTAAGGTAAAGTTAAGGTAAACTTTACCTTAATTTTACCTTAACTGAGGTTTACCTTAACTGCGTTAAGGTAAATTTACCTGAACTTTTTTTAGTGTGTAGTATTATACAGTAGAATAGTATATTGGTGAGGAAAGGTCCCAATGGGGACACATTGGCAAGGAAAATCTTTTTTAACGTTGAATAAAAGTTTCATTTTATGAGTTGGAAGTTATTCTCAAGCGTTGAGTAAAGGGAAGTGGCGATTTCCAATGGACAGCATTTAACCATCTTATGGAACATATTTTACGCTTCAGACAAGAGAACTCATTAGCCACTCTCATCTCATCAGGTCTTTGAATTTTGATGTTCTTTCCTCTGTGTGCTATTGAACTGAACAAAAATGTTCAGCATGGTCGGAAAAAATATATGTTTTTCAACTGAATGTTTTTTCTCACTGTTCTCACATTTGACAGATTTGAGTTCTTTTGCGAAAAAAACCCGTACTGCCATGAGGGAGTTGTACATAATTAAATTCCAGGGGTTCCGTAAAATGTGACCCAATAATTGTAAAGTAAACGTTACCAATGGTCAAAAACTAAAGTATGAATAAGCTGGATTGACTTGATTGAGTCTCGACGCCTTTCAATTTATCTTCACCAGGTACATTTATTAATTGCTCTTGAACGCAGTACATAGCAATTATTGTAAACGTGTGTGTCTTTTTTATGCAAATTTTTCGCTTGACAGTTTTGCGCTTTTCTTCTAGAACATTCTTTGACTTCTCAAGTGACTTTTTCACGCTTTCGTTCTTCATTTTTGAGTGATCTCTTTTGCTCTGAAGTAAAACTAATATAAATTCGGTTGCAGAATAAGTGAGGTATGTGATCTGTAGCGCAGTGGTTAGTAGTTGTGGCTGTGGATCGGGAGGGCAGTGGTTCGAATGACGTCGGGGGAAAAATTTTTTGCACCTGAATTAAATTGCCTACAGCCCCTGAATTAAATTGCCTCGCCTGTCGTTCAAGAGCAATTCTTCGGACATTTGTCGGTTTATGTTTTTACCGCGTGCGTAGCATATTTTTGTTTTTTTTTTTTGCTTCCAACTGAGTGTCAGGCTTTAACGACTTTGCTTGACATTGTAAATAGTTTTAATTGCGCCAGAATAGAAAACAATAAAGCTTCAACTTATTAAAGTAGTTTGTGGTATTTTAGATAAGTTAGTTGTCTTGGTAAGTTCCATAGCTTTTGACAACTGCGTGTCTATCTTGTTGTCAATCGAAAACGCATAGTTCGAAGCCATAAAACCATAATCTAATCCCTGAAAACTGATTTTGCGCTCATTAGATCTCATCTGTAAATTAGGTTTTTCTCTAACGAAATCTTTATATGATCATTGACTGTCTGCAATTGTCAAAAATAAAGAAAACAATTTCAAAAACTTTTTTAAAATGGACTTCGAACAGTTTTGATTGAAAACAAACAAAAATTTTCATCACTGTTCGTCTATTAATAAGATGGAATTTCTCTTTTTTTTGTACGACAAATTTTTTGAAAAACAGGTACCTTGGTACCAGAATTCAGCAAAATGATATAAAAATTGAACACTAATGAAGCCAAGAGTGAACACAAAATTATGTAAAATATCCTACGTTCACCAAAAATTCAAGTCTTGATAACTACCAAAAAAACGATATTGAGAAAAATCTTTTTAGTTTCCAATTCTGCGCTCGATGGGTTTTCTTACGATACCATATTTAATTCACTACGATGATTATATCGGTCAGCAGTAAAAATTGACTGAACAAAAACAATTTGAGTATACAAATCCTCCCCCCCCCTCCACTAGGTCGGAACAATTAAAATCAACCTACTCTAAGTGACTAGTCACTTAGAGTAGGTTGATTTTAATTGTTCCGACCTAGTGGAGGGGGGGATTTGTAAACTCAAATGGGCTTTTGTTCAGTCAATTTTTGCTGCTGACCGATATAATCATCGTAGTGAATTAAATATGGTATCGTAAGAAAACCCATCGAGCGCAGAATTGGAAACTAAAAACATTTTTCTCAATATCGTTTTTTTAGTAGTTATCAAGACTTGAATTTTTGGTGAACGTGGGATATTTTACATAAATTTGTGTTCACTCTAGGCTTCATTAGTGTTCAATTTTTATATCATTTTGTTGAATTCTGGTACCAAGGTACCTGTTTTTCAAAAATTTGTCGTACAAAAAAAGGAGAAATTTCATCTTATTAATAGACGATCAGTGATTAAAATTTTTGTTTGTTTTCAATCAAAACTGTTCGAAGTCCATTTTAAAAAAGTTTTTGAAATTGTTTTCTTTATTTTTGACAATTGCAGACAGTCAATGATCATATAAAGATTTCGTTAGAGAAAAACCTAATTTACAGATGAGATCTATTGAGCGCAAAACCAGTTTTCATGGATTAGATTATGGTTTTATGGCTTCGAACTATGCGTTTTCGATTGACAACAAGATAGACACGCAGTCGTCAAAAGCTGTGGAACTTACCAAGACAACTAACTTATCTAAAATACCACAAACTACTTTAATAATAATTAAAGTAGTTTGTGGTATTTTAGATAAGTTAGTTGTCTTGGTAAGTTCCATAGCTTTGACGACTGCGTGTCTATCTTGTTGTCAATCGAAAACGCATAGTTCGAAGCCAAAAAACCATAATCTAATCCCTGAAAACTGATTTTGCGCTCATTAGATCTCATCTGTAAATTAGGTTTTTCTCTAACGAAATCTTTATATGATCATTGACTGTCTGCAATTGTCAAAAATAAAGAAAACAATTTCAAAAACTTTTTTAAAATGGACTTCGAACAGTTTTGATTGAAAACAAACAAAAATTTTCATCACTGTTCGTCTATTAATAAGATGGAATTTCTCCTTTTTTTGTGCGACAAATTTTTGAAAAACAGGTACCTTGGTACCAGAATTCAGCAAAATGATATAAAAATTGAACACTAATGAAGCCAAGAGTGAACACAAAATTATGTAAAATATCCTACGTTCACCAAAAATTCAAGTCTTGATAACTACCAAAAAAACAATATTGAGAAAAATCTTTTTAGTTTCCAATTCTGCGCTCGATGGGTTTTCTTACGATACCATATTTAATTCACTACGATGATTATATCGGTCAGCAGCAAAAATTGACTGAACAAAAACCCATTTGAGTATACAAATCCTCCCCCCCCCCCTCCACTAGGTCGAAACAATTAAAACCACTTTCTCGGGACCCCTGAAAACAGATGCAGACTGATAGCAACTCATTCCAGCTGATGCCAGGGGACTCGGGAAGGTCAAATTGGGCCGTTTTTAGAAGTTTCTGGGCCGTTTTCAGCCATTTCTCAGCCTTTTCAGCCACTTTTCAGCCGTTTCAGCCCCTAAAATAGCGAAATCACCAAATTTATGTACTTTTCAGATAAGCCAAATGTCGAACCGAGGCAAAATTGTTAAAAAGAGTGCTACCGTGAAGGTGCCAATGATAGCACGAGGTCCCGTTATTCGACCAATCGTTGTTGATGCACCGCAAAATCCTTCAAATTTGAGAGACCCAGACCCAGAGGAAGACCAGCGTTCCAGCCAGAACGGCCAAAGTACTGGCCAAAAGATCTTTGTTGTGCCCCAGTACCAGCTCACTCAGGAGCCAAGGCTTACCTCTGTTAGTTATAGTGTGCTTTTTTTAATGGGTTATGGTGACATATCGAGTTATTATAGAACGAGCACTAGCTAACTCGGATCCACTGGGGTCAACTTGCCCCTGCTCCCAGGCCGGTTTTTCGCGAACCAATAATCAAAAAAGAGTCATATATATGGTTGTAAAGTTTATTTCAAGGCGGTTCTAATGAACCAGTTTTGGTCACGATTGGTTCAGTATTTTGGGAGATATTCATGATTTCAGGCTCTGTACCCCGAGAAAGTGCCTCATGCTCAGTGCTCGTTCGTTAATAACTTTTTGTTGAGTGAATGTTTTGGGCTCAATTTTTGATATGAGTGAGCTCATTATGTTTGCTAACTAAATTAATAGGTCTCAACAAGATGCGTACTAATTTCACGAAAAAATTTACGAACGCGCTCAAGGTGACATGGGTCGACTAGGGTCAACTTGCCTCCTGCTCATAGGTCGGTTTTTCGCGAACCACTGATCAAAATAAAGAGTCATATATATGGTTGTAAATCTTATTTCAAGGTGGTTTTAATGAGCCAGGTCTGGTTCCGGTTGGTTCAGTATTTTGGGAGTTATTCATGATTTTAGACTATGTACCCCGAAAAAGTGGCTCATGCTCAGTGCTCGTTCGTTAATAACTTTTTGTTGAGTGAATGTTTTGGGCTCTATTTTTGATATGAGTGAGCTCATTATGTTTGCTAACTAAATTAATAGGCTCAACAAGATGCGTACTAATTTCACGAAAAAATTTACGAACGAGCTCAAGGTAACATGGGTCGACTAGGGTCAACTTGCCCCCTGCTCATAGGTCGGTCTTTCGCGAACCACTGATCAAAATAAAGAATCATATATATGGTTGTAAAGCTTATTTCAAGGCGGTTCTAATGAACCTGTTTTGGTCCCGATTGGTTCAGTATTTTGGGAGATATTCATGATTTCAGGTTCTGTACCCCGAAAAAGTGGCTCATGCTCTGTGCTCCTTCGTTAATAACTTTTTGTTGAGTGAATGTTTTGGGCTCTATTTTTGATATGAGTGAGCTCATTATGTTTGCTAACTAAATTAATAGGTCTCAACAAGATGTGTACTAATTTCACGAAAAAATTTACGACCGAGCTCAAGGTAACATGGGTCGACTAGGGTCAACTTGCCCCCTGCTCATAGGTCGGTCATTCCCGAACCACTCATCAAAATAAAGAGTCATATATATGGTTGTAAATCTTATTTCAAGGCGGTTTTAATGAGCCAGGTCTGGTTCCGGTTGGTTCAGTATTTTGGGAGTTATTCATGATTTTAGACTATGTACCCCGAAAAAGTGGCTCATGCTCAGTGCTCGTTCGTTAATAACTTTTTGTTGAGTGAATGTTTTGGGCTCTATTTTTGATATGAGTGAGCTAATTATGTTTGCTAACTAAATTAATAGGTCTCAACAAGATGCGTACTAATTTCACGAAAAAATTTACGAACGAGCTCAAGGTAACATGGGTCGACTAGGGTCAACTTGCCCCCTGCTCATAGGTCGGTCTTTCGCGAACCACTGATCAAAATAAAGAATCATATATATGGTTGTAAAGCTTATTTCAAGGCTGTTCTAATGAACCAGTTTTGGTCCCGATTGGTTCATTATTTTTGGGAGTTATCCATGATTTCAGACTATGTACCCCGAAAAAGTGGCTCATGCTCAGTGCTCGTTCGTTAATAACTTTTTGTTGAGTGAATGTTTTGGGCTCTATTTTTGATATGAGTGAGCTCATTATGTTTGCTAACTAAATTAATAGGTCTCAACAAGATGCGTACTAATTTCACGAAAAAATTTACGAACGAGCTCACGGTAACATGGGTCGACTAGGGTCAACTTGCCCCCTGCTCATAGGTCGGTCTTCCCCGAACCACTGATCAAAATAAAGAGTCATATATATGGTTGTAAAGCTTATTTCAAGGCGGTTTTAATGAGCCAGGTCTGGTCCCGATTGGTTCAGTATTTTGGGAGCTATTCATGATTTCAGACTATGTACCCCGAAAAAGTGGCTCATGCTCAGTGCTCGTTCGCTAATAACTTTTTGTTGAGTGAATTTTTTGGGCTCAATTTTTGATATAAGTGAGCTCATTATGTGTGCTAACTAAATTAATAGGTCTCAACAAGATGCGTACTAATTTCACGAAAAAATTTACGAACGAGCTCAAGGTAACATGGTTCGACTAGGGTCAACTTGCCCCCTGCTCATAGGTCGGTCTTTCCCGAACCACTGATCAAAAAAAAAGTCATATATATGGTTGTAAAGCCTATTTCAAGGCGGTTCCAATGAGCCAGGTCTGGTCCAGATTGGTTCAGTATTTTGGGAGTTATTCATGATTTCAGACTATGTACCCCGAAAAAGTGGCTCATGCTCAGTGCTCGTTCGCTAATAACTTTTTGTTGAGTGAATTTTTTGGGCTCAATTTTTGATATAAGTGAGCTCATTATGTGTGCTAACTAAATTAATAGGTTTCAACAAAATTCGTACTAATTTCACGAAAAAATTTACGAACGAGCTCAAGGTAACATGGGTCGACTAGGGTCAACTTGCCCCCTGCTCATAGGTCGGTCTTTCCCGAACCACTGATCAAAATAAAGAGTCATATATATGGTTGTAAAGCCTATTTCAAGGCGGTTCCAATGAGCCAGGTCTGGTCCAGATTGGTTCAGTATTTTGGGAGTTATTCATGATTTCAGACTATGTACCCCGAAAAAGTGGCTCATGCTCAGTGCTCGTTCGCTAATAATTTTTGTTGAGTGAATTTTTTGGGCTCAATTTTTGATATAAGTGAGCTCATTATGTGTGCTAACTAAATTAATAGGTTTCAACAAGATGCGTACTAATTTCACGAAAAAATTTACGAACGAGCTCAAGGTAACATGGGTCGACTAGGGTCAACTTGCCCCCTGCTCATAGGTCGGTCTTTCCCGAACCACTGATCAAAATAAAGAGTCATATATATGGTTGTAAAGCCTATTTCAAGGCGGTTCCAATGAGCCAGGTCTGGTCCAGATTGGTTCAGTATTTTGGGAGTTATTCATGATTTCAGACTATGTACCCCGAAAAAGTGGCTCATGCTCAGTGCTCGTTCGCTAATAACTTTTTGTTGAGTGAATTTTTTGGGCTCAATTTTTGATATAAGTGAGCTCATTATGTGTGCTAACTAAATTAATAGGTCTCAACTAGTTGCGTACTAATTTCAAGAAAAAAATTACGAACGAGCTCAAGGTAACATGGGCCGACTGGGGTCAACTTGCCCCCTGCTCATAGGTCGGTCTTTCGCGAACCACTGATCAAAATAAAGAGTCATATATATGGTTGTAAAGCCTATTTCAAGGCGGTTCTAATGAGCCAGGTCTGGTCCCGATTGGTTCAGTATTTTGGGAGTTATTCATGATTTCAGACTATGTACCCCGAAAAAGTGGCTCATGCTCAGTGCTCGTTCGCTAATAACTTTTTGTTGAGTGAATGTTTTGGGCTCAATTTTTGATATATGTGAGCTCATTATGTGTACTAACTAAATTAATAGGTCTCAACTAGTTGCGTACTAATTTCAAGAAAAAAATTACGAACGAGCTCAAGGTAACATGGGTCGACTGGGGTCAACTTGCCCCCTGCTCATAGGTCGGTCTTTCACGAAACACTGATCAAAATAAAGAGTCATATATATGGTTGTAAAGCCTATTTCAAGGCGGTTCTAATGAGCCAGGTTCGGTCCCGATTGGTTCAGTAATTTGGGAGATATTTATGATTTCAGACTCTGTACCCCGAAAAAGTGGCTCATGCTCAGTGCTCGTTCGTTAATAACTTTTTGTTGAGTGAATGTTTTGGGCTCAAATTTTGATATGAATGAGCTCATCATGTGCGCTAACTAAATTAATAGGACTGAAGTAGTTGCGTCACGATTCCGCTGAAAAATTTACCAACGAGCACAGTGTGACATATCGATAGATGGTCAACTTGCGCTGTGCTCGGAGACCGATGGGTTGACCAATGAACACAGCCAGGCTTCCGGTTGTAGATGCAGCTAGAATTTTAACTGAATTTGGTGTGCATTTCGGGTCATCAGTTACGCCAAGAGGTCTGCAGTACTCGGATTTGACTAAGTCGGAACAGCCGAATTTAACCGCTGCCATTATCATTTGTCGGTGACAAGCTGTAGTTAAGCCCTCACCCCAAAAAGCCGGCAACCCACCTGCTTATTATTATGCACCATTTGCGATTTATGTGCGTTGTTCGTGACTGTTTTGGCAAAGTTTCTGTAAACAGTTCTGCTTGAAGTGCTTTTGGTCAGTCTGCGCTTTGACTTTTAAGGTGTCGAGGGGTAATGTGATTAGTTCGGCCGTGCATCCCGCAACGCCCCCACTGAGAACCTGGGCCGCGTTAAGTGTTCAAGTTTTTACTGAGTTGTAGATGGCGGTGGGTTTGTTACTCGTGGCGCCTCGTTGCGGGTTTGAAATTCGTGTCAGAAAATGTTTAGGATTAAATGATTTTTTGAACTGTTCTCTGAATTTCAGAGACTATACGAAGCTGAAACATAAGTTACGAATAGTTTCTTGATGTAATGATTTTGAAGCCTATTTCACGGCGGTTTTAATGAGCTATTTCTTGGTCTGATCAGTACAGTACTTTAGTAAATATTAAAGACTCTGTAACCTGAAAGACTGGCTCATGCCCAGTGCTCGTTCGTTAATATCTTTTTGCTGAGTAAATATTTTGGGCTCAAATTTTGAGATGATTGAGCTCATTGCATGTCCTAACTAAATTAATAGGTCTGAACTAGTTGGGTGCAAACTTGACAGAAAATTTCTTGAACAAGCACAAGTTAACTTGTATCGACATTGATCAAATTGAGCTATGCTCATACACCGATATATCGCAAACCACTGGTCAAAATTAAGAGTTATATATTTAGTTTTAAAGCTTATTTCAGAGCGACTCGTTCGAAAAAGTTTTCGGTCTGATCGGCTTGTTACTTTAGTAAATATTAAATGTTTCAGACTCAGTGCTCAGAAAAGCTGCCTCATGCCCAGTGCTAGATCGTTAATAAATTTTTTTTTGAGTTAATGTTTTGAGCTCAAATTTTGACATGAGTGAGCTCATTACATGTGCTAACTAAATTATAGGTCTGAACGTTTTGCCTACCAAATTCACTGAAAATTTCATGAACGAGCACAAGGTAGCATTTATGGACATGGGTCACTCGGCTCAGTACGGCTTGGATTTGTTTTTACTCTTCATTTACAGCTGAGCAGACCTTCTGATTCACGCTGAAGCATCCATAGTTGCATTGAAGGGTCCAGATATACCTAATTTTTGTACTGTAGCTGGTATTAAAGTAATTCAGGTAAATTTCTGAGATTTTGTTTATTTAATCTTATCGAGATTGGGGGACATTATATCCCTCCATTACTGATTCGGTACATGTGAAACTATTGTTAGAGTAACTAGGTCTACAGTTTGGCAGGGGTTTTGAAGGATGGTGGTGGGGCAAGACGAGGAAAACGTCAATGTGTGCTAAATTTTTTGAGAGCAGTTTTTTTGAGTTTTTAAATACAATTTTTCCCTTTAAACGTATGTTTTAATTTTTGCCAAGTTTCAAACGTCCCCTAGGTCCTCAACTGACTCTCACAACCTTCATTTTAGAGCCAAAGACCTCTTCTTCGGGACACAAGGGGCTTAAGTCAGCAAGACAGAGAGGAGGCAAGAATGATCGACGAGCAAAATGCTATTTATTTAAAAAACCGCTGGTGGTTCCTGAAATTCGAGGATAAATCAACTCTCGTTGTGAACTCTGCCTTTATTGGTGCTATTGGACTCAGTAATGAGGAGCGTGTCGCAGTAAAGGCGAGAAGTTTTTTCTTGTCCTTAATTATAATTCAAGTGCCTGGGTTTCTTAAAAAAGTTCTCCGGAAATTTTTTTCTATGAACATTATTTTCAAGGCTGGAGAGCACATTGACATCAAGGACATTAAGAGGAACCCGAGAACTGGATCCTTTAGTTGATCTGCGCTCGTCAATACAGTGGGCCATAGAAGTTTTTGCCTTCACGAGGAACAGAATTATCTCCAATCACAGAGAAATGAGTCGGTAGGGAGCTCTGAACTGTCCTTTCAGCTCAGCACTGACCGCAATTTGACTGTTCCCGTAGTTTCTTTTCATTTGATGGGACGTCAGCAATCAATTTCGACTGCAACATTGTTTGAGCAAGCGCGAGTAAACTGTGGCAATGATACGACGATTCCCAATCCTCATATAGAAGATCCGCCCAGTAAACAATGCCTTTAATTGACGGTGATGAGGTTAATCGGCTCCTCGGTGAAAGTCCACTTCAAATCGATGAGTTGGCTACAAACCGAGACCAACAGATGTTGATTACCGAGGTATGGAAAACTCTTTTTTTGATTTCAATAGTCGATTTTGTCTTATTAACTGCTTGTTTAGACCAGCAGTCAGCCTTGCCAAAGTGTATCGACATCAACTCCAGGAAACCCTAGGAGGCTCAGAAAGGGCGGCGCTCAAGTAGTGGGAGGTTTAGAAGGCAATGAGCTGTATCGAAGTTTGCTAGACGCAGTGAAATACAGTGTCACAGTGCAATCAGAGTTACGGGATACTGTTGCCAATTTAAACAACTCTGTGAAAGATCTTAAGGGCGCCATCAGTTCCCTGGCCAACCGAAACTACAACAAAATTCAAAATCACATCAACCAGCTCAAGATTATGGTATCACTTTACAGACAGTTTTTTTTTGTAAAAAAAACGTTTTGACTACTTAAAGTTAATCTGATTTTTAAATATTTGAGCTTTACATTGAGAAAAAATCTGGAAACGTTTTAATGCCGCCTTCTTTTTTTGAAACAGTTGTCTGTTAATTTTATTGTCCAAAAACAGAATCAACAGATTGCTATGTGCTTCAGAATCAACAAATTGCACGATTTGGGTTGGCTCTACCTCAAGCGAAAGACATTGAGCATGGGACAGAACCATCTTTGATTGTGACCAAGGGTCCAGCGACAGGTTTCGATCTGGCAAAGATCACAGGCAAAAGTGCTGCGTAAATAATGCGACAGGCAGCAAACAAAATGTGGGATACGGAGCAGCTGAAAGTGCACGTGCTGTCGCCCAAGAGACCAAAAGCTGGCGTTGTTGGGAGAACTGACTTCATTCCGACACGCAAAAATCAGATGAAAGGCATGTATTCCCCCCATGAACTTGGTTGTCTGTGTTTTTTTAGTTTTTAAAAGCTGATAATTTTTTCGTAAAGCCTATCTATACAACGTTTTCTGTAACAGAGCTCTTCATTGTAATGTTTTTATAATTTTTTTAATGTAATATGTTTTTATTAAGTAATTTTTTTATGTAACTTTTTTGAAAAGCTTATGTGGTTTCAGTAAAAAAACTACCTCTAGAGTTTTGTTTTGTTTGAAGGCCGATTGTAATGTTGTTGTGTGAACAGCTGATAAATTTTCAGTAGCAAACTATACAACGCTTTTTGTTACAGAGCTCTTCAGATTGAAATACGACGAGGAATGGCTCGTATGTATGAGCACGCTAAAACGAGCTTTATCAACAGGGCAAACGAGCTGAAAACAAACGAGAGGCGAAATTTTGGCCGTCTTGGAGGACAGGACGAGAATGACCCCCCAATAAACAATTTCGCGTCCTCGGCCCCTGAGAACAGTTCCTGAAAATATTATTCACCAAAACTTTCATAGCTGCTTAACTCTTTTAAAAAAAAAACAAGTCTTAACTTGCAAACTGTTACCTTTCCATCAGGTGAAAGTTTTGATAATGTCCGGTTTTTGTTTACTTGATGTTCGTTAAAGTTATCTGTCCAAGTCATCTGTTCCTAATTGTCTTCTCAAACTTAATTTTTGAGCTTGTAATCTCAAGTTTTCTGCCTATGCGTGTTTTAAACTATGACTTCTGTTGTTGTTCTAAAATTTTTCCATGATGTTTTCAGAGCTCATAGATTATTTATGTGTAAATTAGCCTATTTTTGTCTGGTTAATTGGAAAACTTGCATAGAAAAAAAAATGATTTCTATCTATAAGTTGTTTTTTGTCTTTCTCTTTTGTAGTAAATAAGAGATCTTTTTGTTAATAGCAAAAATTGTTCCTGGTGCAAAGTTTAAAGTAAGAATATTTTTTTTCAAAGTGGAATGCTCTCGAGAAAAGTTGACTGGGCCATTTTAAGTCAATGTGATTTGTACGCTGTAAAACGGAAAGTTGAAACTTGCCACCGGATTGCGGAATGCTTGGTTGGGCCGTTGTCAGAGCGGCGGTTCGATCAAAAAATCTTGACAAATGATCTATGGAAGGAGATGTACGAGATAGTTTGCAAGTCCTATGATAGTTTGAACCCATCCTTCAAAATAGATTGCGACAGTCACGGTGGATATCGGTTAATGTACATTGGTACTGAGGACTTGAAGCCACAGAGTGTAATAAAGGGACCAATCGGGTTCTTAAGACCAATTCCTGATGGAGTAACTGATTGGTCAGTTATGCGCTCTGAGAGAACTGGTGAAAATTTGATTTTAGTTGGGCCAATACGCTTTGTGAATTCGGACTGCAACCCCAATTGTGAATACGATTTCTCCAGTTCTCTCGGTGTTGTTCAACCAAGAACGAAAAGACGGATTACGAGGCAGTCTGAACTGCTCGCTAAATATGGCCCCGAATTTTTGAACAGAATGCATGTAGGTGTCGTACGTGTGACAATGCGATGCAAGCTGAGGCCAATTTAGAAATTAATTCGTACATCGACGAGATTAATAGCGAAACAGTACACGACTTGCTTAACGAAGAGATACTTTCCGAGAATGCACCAACTACTGTCAGACCCAAGAAAAAACGTTTGAGACAACGAGAGCTAGTAGAAATGTATAATAGAATAACAGCATCTCCAGTTGGTGGATATCAGTGTCAAAGATCGCCAGATTTTACCCAAAGTATATATGATATTTCCCGGAAAAGAGTTCCTTCTGATATTCCCTGCAGTAATGAAAAACCAGAGCTATCCGAATCAGTTCAAAGCAGCAATGAGATGAGTGAAGACATTCAAACACCGCAAATTCCAAGAATTTCATCCCCTATAGAGTATCAGCCATTAGCATGTTCAGTCTCAACTATTACAGAAGGTTGTTTGAAGGATGAGTTGGTTGAAAGGAGGAGCTCAGTAATGTTATGTTCTGGCAGTGAGGTTACGCTACATGAAGCATTTTCTCGTCTTGAACTTTTCAGTTCGCGTTTTGCTCTCTCAGATGAGGCCTCCCTAGCTCTTTAATAAATTACTGAGGCTGTACTGCCGAGAGACAATAAATTACCATCTGGCCATTCGTTGGTCAGGAAAATGAAGCAAGATCTGAGCAACCAAACAAGGGCTTTTTTAACAAATTGGAAGGGAAATGCTATCATTTTAAATTTCCGAAATCAATTGAGGAAAATAGTACAGCGAAATTTAAATCAAATTGCAGCGTATTCGGAATTCAGACTTCAAAATTCTGACGTAGACCTTAATCCGCAGCTGGCATCGATTGTTTTACCTTACAGCAGCTTAGACCTTGAGATGAATCTTGTGCTTTCAACGGACGGCGTCAACATAAAAAAGTCAACATACAAAAAGGAATTCTGGCCAGTCTGGTTGCAGTGCTCCGATCTACCACCAATTTTACGAATGTCACGAAAGAACATTATTCTAGCATGTCTTTTTGTTGGTAATGGTGCCCCAAATTGGAACGAAATTGTGCCCCGGTTGCGCGCTGAACTCATATCTCCAATTGAATTTGACAATCTAAATTTTCCTGGAGCCAAAGTCATTTTCAAAGTACGATTGTTGGTAGCAGATATGTGTGCGAAAGCCCATGTATTAAACATGATTCAGTTCAACGGATATTTCCGTTGTCACTTCTGTACTGCGGAGGGCAAGACCATCGGAAAAACACATGCCTATTATTCCTTTCGGCAGAGTGGAGATGTTCGGGAACCAGAGCTCAACGATAAGTACATTCGCTCCGCAGAACTTTTGTCATCATCCGGTCAGGTAAATGTTTACGGAGTAAAAGGTCGCAGTGCGTTCAGTGATTTAGTGGATAATCTTCCTTTGGCAGCGCCGGTAGATTATATGTATTGCGTTCTTCTCGGAGTATTTCCCGAGCTCCTAAGACAACTGCTGAAAAATCTGCGGCTATGTCCAAACGCGAAATTAACGAGGTCATTCAATCGCTTGCATGCCCACGTGAACTCATTTGTTACTCCCCAGAAATACTTTCTTGGAGGAGATAGGAACATTCAAGGCTAGCGAGTTTTTTAATTGGATGTATTATATAAGTCCCATTGTTTTTCGAAACAAGATTCAAACAATGCTATATGAGAATTTATTGAATCTTGTCTTTGGAAATCGGTTGCTGCTCGAATCCAGCCGCGAGGAAAACATCCTGCTGTCTTAAAAACTTCTAGATAGCTTTTGCGCAAGTGTAGTGGACATATTTGACGGAATGAAAGATCAGAAACGATTAACGTTCACTCTTTGGGTCATCTTCCAGAGCAATTGAGAAGATTTGGAACCCTGTTCTCGTTTTCTGCAATGAGCTTCGAGTCGGCGAACAGAATTTTAGGCGAAGTTTATAGCGGATCGCATCACGAATGCGAAATTATATGCCGGCGTTTTCTGCAAAAACAGCGACTACTAGATCTCCATCACAATTGCGATGATAGTAAGCTCGGTAGCCTCGTGAAGCAGTTACTCCGTCATGAAGATTCGGATACTTCAAATTTTTCCGGTTATATGCGAGAAACTGAAAGTCTTCGAGTGGGGCGTTCAATGTATCCAAATGCCACCTTTTTGAATCGTTTTTGGAAAAACGGTGTTTATTTTGATTCTCCAGCTTATTCGCGTGCGCCATCTTCTGGTCTCTGTAACAGCTTTGTGCGTTAATTAAAGAACTGATTAATGATACTGAGTGCTTTGGACATGTTTTGTATTTTGTGTCAATTGCGGATTCTCCGTTTTTCGGAAAAGTTAATGCAAGTGTCCTGGAATATAAACTTTTAGAGGAAATAGGCCCGGTTAAGGGTTTTTTCTATACAATCAGAAAAACTGAAGAAGAGGAACTGATAAACGCTGACTCTCTATTGAAGGTACTCGCTGTAGCAATTTCCGAATTTGATTGCTGCGTTATGAAGCTTTGTAAATGTTTTGAACACTCCTAAACTCTCTTGTTAAAATAATATCTTTAACATTTATTTGAGCTCTTGAAGTTAGATTTTTAACTTGATTTTTCAACAGTAGTAACTGTTTCAGATGTTTTTGTTTTTAAATTCTAAGCTAATTTTGTTTTCTGCAGCTAAGTGTCGCTTCTCTGATCAGATTTTTTAGATTGGGTGGTAAGTAAAAGTACATTCTTATTGTTTGGAAGCTATTATGCAAATAATAGTTTCTCATGTGTAGACTCATAACGCAAGTTATGGGTCGTCGCATTTAGGCAGTTTTTACTCTTATCTGATGTGCAAAACTGAATGTCGTTACTCAAATTACGATTTATTGTTTGAAGCTATTATGCAAGTAATAGTTTCTGATGTGTATATTCATAACGCGAGTTATGGGTTGTCGCATTTAGGCGGTTTTCACTCTTATCTGATGTGTAAAACTGAATGTGGTTACTCAAATTACAATTTATTGTTTGAAGCTATTATGCAAGTAATAGTTTCTGGTGAGTAGACTCATTACGCAAGTTTTGGGTTGTCGCATTTAGGCGGTTTTTACTCTTATCTGATGTTTAAAACTGAATGTGGTTACTCAAATTACAATTTATTGTTTGAAGCTATTATGCAAATAATAGTTTCTGGTGTGTAGACTCATTACGCAAGTTATGGGTCGTCTCATATAAGCGTTCTTTACTCATATCTGATGTTTTTCTTAGACAAAAATCGTTTTCGTCGGAGACTCTAATCTCCGCGACACAGAGCGCTTACGCGTTCTAAATGAGCAATTTCGCCTCTACAAGTAATTTTTTGTTATCTGCTGACGGCTTTGTCTTGTCAGTTAGCTAATTTTTTTTTCCTGTCTGCAGCCCGTTTTATAATTCTCAAGGTGGTAGAAGGTCTATTCATCTGAGGACCATGATAAATGATCTGCTGAGATTTACTCATGTATTCATTATTTGTGGCAATAATGATGTAAATTCATTGGGTGTCGAGGACATCTATGGGAATTACGAATACGTTATCAAAGCGCTTTATCCGCGCATTGTTAGAATTAGCGGTTTTTTTTTGCCCAGAGCGGATTTTGATCCGGGTCTGAGGACTAGATACAATCTGTTTTTAGCCGAAGAGCTCAAAGATAGATACAAAAGCCCTAAACTTATCAGAAGAACTGACTTCGATGCAAATGGTCGAGACCGATCTCATCTGCGGTACACACAAAACGGGCCCAAGCATATGATGCAGCATGTCCTCAGCTTCTTAACTGACTCCTTTGATAGTTTGAGCTAAAAACTGTGCAAACTGAGCTTCATGAACTCTGGATTACTTTGTATTTGTAAACTCTTTCCTGAAAATTTCTTTCTGGCTCGTGTTTTTTTTCTTTAAGCAAAGAAGTTGGAACAACAACTGCTCTCACCAAACAGACGAAAGGAGACCAAAAAGACTTTGGCCACCATTGGTCAGACCAAACAGACGTTGGCCACCCTTGGTCAGACCAAACAGACGTTGGCCACACTTGGTCAGACCAAACAGACTTTGGCCACCATTGGTCAGATCAAACAGGCTTTGACCACCATTGGTCAGACCAAACAGACTTCGGCCACCCTTGGTCAGTCCAAACAGACGTTGGCCACTATTGGGCAGACCAAACAGACTTTGGCCACCCTTGGTCAGTCCAAACAGACGTTGGGGCCACCATTGGGCAGACCAAACAAATTTGGCCACCCTTGGTCAGACCAAACAGACTTTGGACACCATTGGCCGGACAAGGCAGACTTTGGCCACCCCTGGTCAGACCAAACTGACTTTGGTCAGACCAAACAGGCGTCGGCCAGACCAAATAGACTTTGGCCAACATTGGTCAGACCAAACAGACTTTGGCCAACCTTGGTCAGACCAAACAGACTTCGGCCACCCTTGGTCAGACAAAACAGACTTTGACCACCATTGGTGAGTCCAAACAGACTTTGACCACCATTGGTCAGACCAAACAGACTTCGGCCAACCTTGGTCAGTCCAAACAGACGTTGGCCACCATTGGGCAGACCAAACAGACTTCAGCCACCCTTGGTCAGTCCAAACAGACGTTGGGGCAACCATTGGCAGACCCAACAGATTTGGCCACCCTTGGTCAGACCAAACAGACTTTGGACACCATTGGCCGGACAAGGCAGACTTTGGCCACCCCTGGTCAGTTCAAACAGACGTTGGGGCCAGCATTGGTCAGACCAAACAGACTTTGGCCACCCTTGGTCAGACCAAACAGACTTCGGCCACCCTTGGTGAGTCCAAACAGACTTTGACGACCATTGGTGAGTCCAAACAAACTTCCACCACCCTTGGTCAGTCCAAACAGACGTTGGACACCATTGGTCAGACCAAACAGACTTTGACCACCATTGGCTGGACCAGCCAGACTTTGGCCACCCCTGGTCAGACCAAACAGACTTTGCTCAGACCAAACAGACGTTGAACACGGTTGGTCAGACCAAACACGGTTGACAAGACTTCGGCCACCCTTGGTCAGAGCAAACAGACTTCGTCCACCCTTGGTCAGACCAAACAGGATTTGGCCACCCTTGGTCAGACCAAACAGATTTTGGCCACCCTTGGTCAGACCAAACAGACTTTGGCCATCCTTGGTCAGACCGAACAGACTTCTGCCACCCTTGGTCAGACCAAACAGACGTTGGCCACCATTGGTCAGACCAAACAGACTTCGGCCACCCTTGGTTTGTCCAAACAGACGTTGGCCACCATTGATCAAACCAAACAGACGTTGGCCACCCTTGGTCAGACTGAAGAGATTTTGACCACCATTGGTCAGACCAAACAGACTTCCGCCACCCTTGGTCAGTCCAAACAGACCTTGGCCATCATTGATCAAACCAAACAGACGTTGGCCACCCTTGGTCAGACCAAACAGACTTTGGCCACCTTTAATCAGACCGAACAGACTTGGGCCACCATTGGTCAGACCAAGCAGACTTCGGCCATCCTTGGTCTGTCCAAACAGACGTTGGCCACCATTGATCAAACCAAACAGACGTTGGCCACCCTTGGTCAGACTGAAGAGATTTTGACCACCATTGGTCAGACCAAACAGACTTCCGCCACCCTTGGTCAGTCCAAACAGACCTTGGCCATCATTGATCAAACCAAACAGACGTTGGCCACCCTTGGTCAGACCAAACAGACTTTGGCCACCCTTGGTCAGACCGAACAGACTTCGGCCACCCTTGGTCAGACCAAACAGACGTTGGCCACCATTGGTCAGACCAAACAGACTTCGGCCACCCTTGGTCTGTCCTAACAGACGTTGGCCACCATTGATCAAACCAAACAGACGTTGGCCACCCTTGGTAAGACCAAACAAACTTTGGCTACACTTGGTCAGACCGAACAGACTTTGACCACCATTGGTCAGACCAAACAGACTTCGGCCACCCTTGGTCAGTCCAAACAGACGTTGGCCACCATTGGGCAGACCAAACAGATTTGGCCACCCTTGGTCAAACCAAACAGACTTTGGCCACCATTGGTCAGATCAAACAGACTTTGACCACCACT
>NW_027451656.1:0-38000 GCF_964194025.1 Convolutriloba macropyga
ATAGTAATAGTAATAGTAATAGTAATAGTAATAGTAATAGTAATAGTAATAGTAATAGTAATAGTAATAGTAATAGTAATAGTAATAGTAATAGTAATAGTAATAGTAATAGTAATAGTAATAGTAATAGTAATAGTAATAGTAATAGTAATAGTAATAGTAATAGTAATAGTAATAGTAATAGTAATAGTAATAGTAATAGTAATAGTAATAGTAATAGTAATAGTAATAGTAATAGTAATAGTAATAGTAATAGTAATAGTAATAGTAATAGTAATAGTAATAGTAATAGTAATAGTAATAGTAATAGTAATAGTAATAGTAATAGTAATAGTAATAGTAATAGTAATAGTAATAGTAATAGTAATAGTAATAGTAATAGTAATAGTAATAGTAATAGTAATAGTAATAGTAATAGTAATAGTAATAGTAATAGTAATAGTAATAGTAATAGTAATAGTAATAGTAATAGTAATAGTAATAGTAATAGTAATAGTAATAGTAATAGTAATAGTAATAGTAATAGTAATAGTAATAGTAATAGTAATAGTAATAGTAATAGTAATAGTAATAGTAATAGTAATAGTAATAGTAATAGTAATAGTAATAGTAATAGTAATAGTAATAGTAATAGTAATAGTAATAGTAATAGTAATAGTAATAGTAATAGTAATAGTAATAGTAATAGTAATAGTAATAGTAATAGTAATAGTAATAGTAATAGTAATAGTAATAGTAATAGTAATAGTAATAGTAATAGTAATAGTAATAGTAATAGTAATAGTAATAGTAATAGTAATAGTAATAGTAATAGTAATAGTAATAGTAATAGTAATAGTAATAGTAATAGTAATAGTAATAGTAATAGTAATAGTAATAGTAATAGTAATAGTAATAGTAATAGTAATAGTAATAGTAATAGTAATAGTAATAGTAATAGTAATAGTAATAGTTAAAAATAGTAATAGTAATAGTAATAGTAATAGTAATAGTAATAGTAATAGTAATAGTAATAGTAATAGTAATAGTAATAGTAATAGTAATAGTAATAGTAATAGTAATAGTAATAGTAATAGTAATAGTAATAGTAATAGTAATAGTAATAGTAATAGTAATAGTAATAGTAATAGTAATAGTAATAGTAATAGTAATAGTAATAGTAATAGTAATAGTAATAGTAATAGTAATAGTAATAGTAATAGTAATAGTAATAGTAATAGTAATAGTAATAGTAATAGTAATAGTAATAGTAATAGTAATAGTAATAGTAATAGATAGTAATAGTAATAGTAATAGTAATAGTAATAGTAATAGTAATAGTAATAGTAATAGTAATAGTAATAGTAATAGTAATAGTAATAGTAATAGTAATAGTAATAGTAATAGTAATAGTAATAGTAATAGTAATAGTAATAGTAATAGTAATAGTAATAGTAATAGTAATAGTAATAGTAATAGTAATAGTAATAGTAATAGTAATAGTAATAGTAATAGTAATAGTAATAGTAATAGTAATAGTAATAGTAATAGTAATAGTAATAGTAATAGTAATAGTAATAGTAATAGTAATAGTAATAGTAATAGTAATAGTAATAGTAATAGTAATAGTAATAGTAATAGTAATAGTAATAGTAATAGTAATTAGTAATAGTAATAGTAATAGTAATAGTAATTGTCATATGCTTACACATATTATTATATATTATCCACAATAAAGAAGTAAAAGCAGACAAAAATAGAACAACGTAATAATGACGAAAACAATTTCTATTGGCCGAGAAAGAAACTGGGAACTGATTAACTTTTCTACTTTAGTTGAATATAGATATACTACTACAGAAGAAGACAGGCACGCTTAGAGAATTAGAGAAGGACACTACTCGATATTGCCTTCAACTTAATTCCACATATTTTTTATGATTAACACGGACAAATTTATTTGATTACTTAGTCTCTCTTTGTAACCGATAAATACTGTAAAGGGAATCATCCCTTATAATCTTTTGAATGAATTGTATTGTCCCATCTTAACATCTCTTTAATTATAGTCTGAAGAAATAAAAGAAGCACGATCGCCGGCCCATGCATCCAATTCCACGTCATACTTATTCTTTTCTTAACACAACGCTCGCAACAATAACTTGCTTCTTTACGACTTCAAATTGATAGCCTATACATATAATGCCCATACGGAATATGCCTAATAATAGCAACGGTAATTAACACAATAAGTAATTACCAAAAGTAGAGAGAATAGGCGCACTACAGGAAAGGTTATCACATGGTGACAGTCGTTGAAGTCATCAGACAATTGAAGAGACTGAGCATTAAGAGCAGAATTCAACGAAGACGGGTCTCTCCATACCAACCACTCACCTTCTTCAAACCTGCAGACAAGCAGTTCCCGATAGTGATTGGCAAGACACAGTTAGAGGTGGAGACACATTCAGACTCAAACAACTAGACACAGGCAAGTTTTTATGACATTTTATCTATAAGAGCTAAGTAAACAGTACTAAAAACATGGCAGATGCTAATCAGGCAGTCCCTCCAGTTATTGTTCAAAATAATGCCCTTAGAATACCAACTAATATAACACTGCCCAAGTTTTCTGGAGCCCCCAATGAGGATATTGTTAAATTTTCAAGACAATTAGCTTCATCTCTAGAAATAGGTAACATCCCTGCAGAAATGCAGCATCACTACCTGCATTTGAACTTATCGGGAGGAGCAATAGCTTTTTATCAACAGCTACCGGAAGAGATACAAGAAAACTTTGAAAGGGCACTTGAAAGGCTCTACCAGAGATATAACCCGGCAAATCATACTCAATTGTACAAGATTCAATTCCATGCCCGTAAATTTCAGCAGGGAACTGAACAACCAGCCGATTTTTTAACTGAATTACAACGCTTAGCTCTATATGCTTTCCCTGACATCGAAGCTAACCCTGAACAACATGTACAGCAAGAAAATCGAAATGTCGAACGAACAAGACGAGTACGAGATGCCTTCATAAAAGGCCTACCGCAGAAACACCAACGTAAATTACTTCAAGAACCAGAGACAACAACAGTTCAAGATCTCTGTGAAAAGTATACACAACGACTGATGCTCGAAAATCTCCTTCCAGAAAATGATGTTGTCACAGCGTTCAACCAAGTTGCGCCGCCAGCACTAAGCGAATCAGAGAGAGATACATCAGAAATTCTTCAGAAATTGGAAGAAATGAAAAAACAAATAGACGAAATGGACAAAGCAACAAAAAGCAGTACATCAGATCAGCAAGGACGCAGCAAAAACCATAATTTTCAGAAACAAAACTTTCCCAATAAATGGAATCAACAAAATCTCAACCAAAACTTTGTAAATCGCAATCAGAATCGCGCACCTGCACCAGCACTATTCTGTCAACCCCGTTTTGCAAATCAAGGACAGTTTTACCGCAATAGACCAGTATGCAAGGGTTGCAACAAGACTGGACACTCGATCTCCAAATGTTGGCATATAAACCCTCACCTCAGACCACAGTTCCTCCCATACAATACCATTAATAACCAAAACCAACAGAATAAACAAGCCAGTTTCAACACGGTCGAGTATATTCCAAACAATGTGGAAAATTTTAGTGAATATTTTGTCCCGCCCGGGTGCAATCAGCAGCCTCAAATGATGAGTAGTCATGGAGCCTTGAGCAACCAGACGTACCAAAAAAACTACTAAAGCCACGTCATTTAGTTCCTATTAACCAACAAAATACTAATAAAAATGAAACTCTTTTTCTACATAACGTCTGTGAAGACAGAAAAAACAAAGTGATTGCCGTCTCGACAAAAAAACCACTTCTTTTCTGTGTCCCGTTTATAACACAAAATTACACGCATGATGCCTGTCTCGATACAGGAGCTTTCCATAGCGCAATGAGTTTCAAAACATTACAAAAAATAAAACAACTAAGCCCTGATAACATCGTATCGATCAAACAGGAACAACAGAAGTTTGTCTCAGTGGCAAATAAATCGCCCGTGAAAATATTGAGCACAGCGGTCATAAAATTTACCCTATCAAATATTGAATACATCGAACCGTTTCTCATAGCCCCTAACCTGACAAACACATTAATAGGACTACCATTTTTTGAGAAAAATAACATTCTCATCGATGCGAAACACAGAATTCTGATAACGCAAGACCTAAGTCTACACTTAAATATGATCCAGAACAAAGCAGGCGGAAAGCAACATTGCCGAACACCAAAAAAACCTTTTGCTCTGTACACAGTGAAGAAACTTACAATTCCACCAGACTGCCAAGAGTTGATACAATGCGACTTAACTGATCACCCAGAAATGAGAAACAAAACTGGAGTTGTGGAGCCTTCCATCAAGTTTGAAGGAAAGACAGGGCTGTGTATTACATCGTCACTTAGCCGTATTGATGAAAATGGACTAACAACAATTGCAGCAATCAACGTACAACCTTATATGATAACTATACCTGCAAAAACAATAGTAGCAACGTTTAAATTACTTACTCCTGAACAAGCAGCATACCTAGTTCCACTTGAACCAGCTCTTTTACAGTCAGAAGATCTACAGAACAATTTACAGAACTTAATTGAAATCAAAAACAAAACCGACGCAAGTAAGCCTAAACACGCGGAGAAACTTTGGTTTCCAACTCCTGAAACGTGTAAAGACCCATCAAGATTAAACAAAATCGAGCGCCGAATTTACGATTCGCTATGTGACTTTAAACTGAAACAAGAACTGGACCCGAAACGTTCTGAACAAGAACGACTAGAATTTTTAACGAAATTTAATTGGAGCCAAAGTATCTTCAGCGAAAACGAAAAACACAAGATGGAAAATCTCCTTGTAGAATTCCACGACATCTTTGCCAGACATCGATTTGACGTCGGGCTGAACACCACCTTCAAGGCGAAATTAACTCCTGAAAATAATATGCCAATCTATGCTCCCAATCCACAGACACCAGTTCATTTGCGAGAAGATTTACTTGTAGAGCTAGCCCTAATGCAATACTTCGATATTGTAACAACACTGCCCTACTCAAAATACTCCAGCCCAATATTTGCCAAGAGAAAACCAAACGGCAAGTTAAGAATTTTAATTGACTTGAGAAAAATCAACTTCCTCCTACGACACGACTATAGTAACAACAATTTCCCCGTCGCTACAATGACAGATGCTGGACAGCACCTAGCAAATAAGAGTATTTTTGCAAAACTTGATTGTAGTCAAGCCTATTTTTCTATTGGAATGGCCGATGAATTAAGTGTACAACTTCTTGCATTTAATTTTGGCTCACGAACTTGGGCATTTAAACGCCTAGCACAAGGCCTAAGCCGTTCGCCAACAATTTTCAGTTCCTGCATTCGACACCATTTGGAAAGATGTATTGCCACGGATAAGTGTTATTCATTCTTTGACGACATCGGAGCAGGCGCCAACAGCGGAGAAGAACTGATAAAAAACTTGAGAGAGATATTTAAATGCGTCCGCAACGCAGGATTACGGTTATCAATGGACAAATGCCAATTTGGCGTAAAAACCATCGACTTCTTGGGCCACACAATAAACCAGCAAGGCTCTACTCCCAACAAAGACAAAGTAAACAATTTTTTGAAAAAACTGAAGATGCCGAAAACCCTTAAGCAAATCCGCCGACTGATCGGATTTGTACAATTCTTTAAGAGTTACATACCGAACTTAACAAATCAGCTTCGCCCATTTTATTCATTGCTCCGGAATGACAACGCAATTATCATAACACACGAGCATGAAAAAGCATTAGAGGAAATTACCTTTTCGCTCAAAAAGGCCTGTGAACGTACGCTAAGGATAGCTCAAAAAGATCTACAGTACATCATTCTGGCTGACGCAAGTCACTATGCTGCAGGATATGTACTACTTATTGAAGATTATTGTGAGAACCAAGCAGGAAAGAAAATAAAAAACTATGCTCCCGTGTCTTTCGGATCAAGACTTTTCACCCCAAATCAGTTGAAGCTATCAATGTACTGCAAGGAATTTCTGGCAACAGTGTACGCACTAGAAACATTTGAGGCAAATATCTGGGGAGCAACAAAATATCCAATTATATTATTAACAGATAACAAAAGCCTAACACGGTTTTTTCAGTCAAAGACCCTCCCTCCTAGTTTATGGTCGAAAGCGGAATATTTTATGAGTTTTAACCTCATCTTAGGCCATATACCAGGACGAGCGAATGCAGCGGCAGATTATCTTTCACGAATGTATGTCAATCCCGACACTAAATTCAAACTTCAATTGAAAGACCGACTGCCCATTCATGATGTCGAAATAGAAATCACACCCAAACAACCAGATAACACACTCTCCTCAATAAAAAATGCTAATTTGGAACACAATGAGGAAAAACAGTGCATAGAAGAACAATTAAAACCAGAAGTCTTCATAATAACGCTAGCCCATCTTCTCACAGACGAGAACATCCTTACAGAAGCAATTAAATTTACAACAAAAGAAAAACGAACTCTCAACGCACTATATCTGAACAATCCACTGGACTCGCCAGATCTTTCGGAGAAGTACTCAACGCTCAATATGCAGGAGGAACAACGAAAAGACAAAGATATCACAGAGACACTAACATGGTTGCGAAGAAAACGAACACCAACATCGAAATACCTCAATTTCGACTTACAAAAATACCGTAAGCAATTTAAAAGGTTAACTGTTAACAATAACGTTCTTTATCGACAATACTTTAATCACATTGGCAACATCTCACACTTACAACTATGTGTACCAAAGCACTTGAGGACTGAACTAATATATCGCCTCCATAATTCAAAACAAAAAGGCCATCAGGGAATCTCAAACACTCTTGTAGAATTACGTAAAGGCTTCTACTTTCCCGGATATCAAGAGAGCATTCGTGACTACATCAGTAATTGCACAACTTGTCACCAAGCCAAAAATGCCAAACTTACATCACAGAGACCCCCTCTTCAACCTGTTTCGGCGCTACAATTCTATCCTGAGGACATGATGCAAGTTGACATAGTAGGAAAACTACCCGAATGCAAAGGGTACAAATACATCTTGTCGGCAATGGATGTGTTCTCCAAATACCTTTTTGCAATCCCAATAAAGCACCCCGACGCTAGCACTGTAGCTAGACACTTAACAGATTTATTCCTTCAACATTCCTACATTCCACGAAGCATACTCTGTGACAAAGGTTCCGTCTTTACAAGTAACCTAATCAAGGAGCTTGCACAAATGCTGGAAATCAAAATTGAGAATGCTTCTGTTAAACACGCACAAACAATTGGACTGTTAGAAAGAGCCCACGGACCTTTAAAAAAGTATCTTCGAATCTACGAAAACCTTAATTCAAGACAGTGGCCACAGTTAGCAACACCTGCGGCCTACGCTCACAATACTCGGTACCATGCTTCAATAGGATGCACACCATCTTTCATTTTTCACGGAAGAGAGCCATTTGGTGCCCTAGAGCTTCGATTCAACACACAGAACTTACAAAACAAACAACCAAAATACGACTTCAACATAGAACTACACAACAAAATGCAACATGTATTTCAACAACAGCACGAAAACTTACTTTCATCGTATCACAAGTATCGTGAATACTATGATAGGAAAGCAAGGGCACAACCACTACGACCTAAAAGTTATTGCTCACTTTTACACCCAATTTTAAATACTCAATCAGAAAAAATGAAGGGATTACAATGCAAATTTCAGTTATTATATCGAGTTGAGAGAGCCCTGACCGATTCTAACTATCTTATCCGCAAAGTGGGAACAAACCATACACAAATTGCGCACCGTATTCGATTACGTCCGATCAAACCACAGCATCAAATAAACGACCTTGAAATAATTGATCCAAAAAATTTCAGCTGTGATCCATCAATTGAGAAAGATGCTAGGGAACCCGAACTCTTGGACCAGCAAATTGACCGTCTTGGTTTTTTCCCTTTTGCGCGAATGCCTCATGCTAACCAGACGCCTACAGTTACCTTCCAACTTCCATTTCCACGGCGAAGAGAAGCTGAGCAATTGCCTTCAGCACAACCGACTAATGAAAACTCCCCTATATTGACTTCTAGCACATCTTTTAGCAGCCCAAGCAGAAGAACCTCCCTACCTACTTCAACGATATTAAGTAGCCCGACAGTATCGAGGCCCCAAACACCAATCGAAACTAACTACAACTTGGACGAGAGTCATTTATTCACTCCACCAACTGCATCAACTCCCCAATTAACACAAGGGAACATAACTGCGTCACCGAATGTATCACCAACACAAACAGAGAATTCAGAAGTGTTCATAGTTGAAAACCAGGGACCAATTACACCACCGTTTAGACAACCGGAGGTAATCAGAGTTCCAGAACACCAAGGTTCAAGAATTAATCACCAACATAGTCCAGGCCAACCTTTCACTAATACACAACCAACTCTCCACCAATCCCCAATGTTCGCCCCTTTTTATGCTAGACCACCTTTCGTGCGCCCACCGGCAAGCCTAGTTACTCACAACAGACCTCAAAATATGGGAATCATTGGAAATCCCGATACACCTCCTTTGCCACCCCGTCGGACTTCGTGCCGCATCCGCAGTCAAACGGAGTTCTATAATAATCCTATACATCATGACGCGACGCGCATGCCTAGACGGTAAATACTTAATTACGCCACAACCAACAGCACAAATGAAGCAAGCACAAACACTTGAAATCAGAAAAAAAAGCGATAGAATCTTTAAAACAAAACGAAAACAAATTAACAGTTTCCTGGACAATCTAAGAAAAAAATCTATAACTTTCCCGTTACTAATTTTTATAACCAAAAAGAACTCTACTACATCCGCTCTAACAGTGGGAGAGTAGTAGAAGCAACCCCGAAGATCGAAAAGCTGTTTAAAACCCGAAAACTAGCGACAATACCGAAAAACCGAACCAAAATACTACTAAAAATCATGCAAAAATGTTCACAAGATAAAAACTTGACACTCTAGGCGCCTTCGCAGGGCACGAACTAACCGAACGTGTCCTGGGGAACGTTCATACGCCAATTCTCACGCTTGAACAATCTGTGCGGGAAGAAAAATCGAAAAAATTAACAAAAAGATCATAACGACCTCAACTAGCCTTCGGAAAAAGTGGCTGCAGTCAAAAATACTGTTAGTACAGTCCCAGATTTACCATATGGGTACCAAAATAGCCGGATCTTGAGGTCTAGGGGAAAAAATTTGAGAAAATCGAAAATTTTTTTTCCAAAGTTGCCCAACCGTCACTAATTTATCCGCCTAAGTGCTGAACACCCAAAAACAGCCATTTTTCGGAACACCTACAAGGCCAAAACGGTAAATGGCCCTCGAAAATTACCCTGCCGCCGTCGGAAGGTCGTTAGCAACCAATTGGACACATCTAGCGATGAAAAGCAAGCAGATGAACTGAAGAATGCACTTAAAACGGCGGAAAAATGAGTAAAAACCGCGACGGAAACACAATCTTCCAAACATAAAGTGCCATAAAGCAACAAAAACCCATATATACCTACTTCTATTAGCTCTGCTATAGCAAGCAGCAGTAGGCATTACCGTAGAACCTATAAAAAAAGCAGTGGAATATCACCTTACTTAAAAACAATACGAAAACGTCACCCTAGCACACAAGAGAACTACGAAAATATAAAAAAAAACAACATTTCAAAAGAATTTAACCACGCTAGAACAATGCAAATAGTACAACAAGCAATGCTGCAACATATTATAGAGCATCCAATAGTCCTTAGTTAGGTTCAAAGTGTCCAAACACTCTCAAAAGACACAAAAACAAAAAAAATCAAGAAAAAGTTGCAAAAATAAATTTGTTGATCTAACCCTTTATTACATACGAAGCAGCCAGTGCTACTAGAATGACGCTATCCCCTCCCGAAAAACCTTAGCTTCAAACGTATGGTTCGGCTTTTTCGAATTTTTTGCTTGCTTCAGAGCAAACATTGCAAATATCACAAGACACAAAGCAGCAACAACAACAAATACAACAAATTACATAACTTTACTTACTCATCAGTTTAAAGTTTCTTCTGTTTTTTCTCCTTGAAGGTCACTGGTTTTGCGGCTCGTTTCACTGGATTTCGTCGCTCAACAGCAGATATACAGCTGGAAGCAGCAAACGATCCGTCCTCACTATAAAGCACAACAAATTTGAGGAAAACCCAATGTAAAACAAAATCTGAGCCTTTGCTCAATGCAATAAGCCGCTAGTACCTGCCAGTTGGCAGCTCCAGGAGCGGCTCGCAATGATGCGCACACCGGTTTCCCATTTCTTGATACACGTTATGAAAAACGAAGGCTGCGCCATTCGTGGAATTTCGCTTATGGGGATATTTCACCCAGGCACCTCCTTGTGCGTATTGCCAGTATACCAGTACATCTACGCCAGTGGCATAAGCAATTCCAAGAAACTAAAAGCAACGACAAAACTGAAATTGATAAATCGAAGAAAAATTAACTAGCACAGCATTTCATTTACCCACTGCTCAGAGCAACCACGTCCCCGGTACTGCATCTCATAGCCAACCATAAACTCATTGACGTTTTGATCGATAGTATCCCGACAGAGAGATTTAAACATTTCAGTCTTCATCTCTCTCCCAATGGATTGACGAATAACATCACAGTCACGATCAGAACGGGAGCAATCTAGCAGAAAGAACATTTTCACACTGAGTAAACATAACTTAAAACAATTTTAACGAATGTTCTTTACCGGAAACAAAACCAGTTAAGTGGAAGAACAAGGAAGAAATAACACATTCCCCATTTCCCTCTGCGTTATCCAGCCTCACATTCCTCCATTCGGGAACGCCCAGTGTCACCACCGCTCGCTCCTCCAGGACGGTACAGCGCCAGAACTGCAGTCCGAAACGCTGACACAAAGCAATCCTGGTCTCTTTTGGAACGCTGTAGCAGCGAGGACGGAAGCTGGAATTGTCCCGAATGAAGCACGGTATGCAATGATGAATGTAGCTGCAAAGAAAACACGTGGCAACTATGGATACAAACTCCTAGCAACAGTTTCCTCCGCTCATTGGATGAAAACAATTACAATCAATTTCTCCTCACATTCACTACATGACTGTGTTATCCTCCCCACTACATCAGGTAAGGATAACACAACAACAGAAGATCTTATCTCCCCTCTCATTGGGTGAGAAAGACCTATATAACATTCAATACCTGCGCACAAACCGCTCGAAGCCACCACAGAACTTGGGAATAGCTAAACCAGTTGCACTCAACACAGAGACGATGTCCTGCACCTTCTTCTTTGATGTGTGCGTCCCATCTTCCGTCACGTGATGATCCTCAACAATCCAATCAATCTCGCCTGGAAGTGGGATCAATTGACCATCGAAGAGAGGCAGATCATCGATGTTGAGAGTACAATTTTCCAACCGTCTCCGGAAACGGACTCTCATGTCCGCAGTTGTCAGTTCGGAGCGATTGCGCAATGTACCATCCTGCAACTGATCAATAATGGCAAAATACAAATGAGGGTCCATTTGATCTGAAAACAATTTTTTTATTCAACAAACATTATCAAAAAGACTACTCAAGCTTCAAGGTTAATGAATCACTCTTTAAAAGCCGTTAAAGGGAAACATGTTGTTAGTCCGTTACTACCGCACTTAGTCATAGTCTGTGAAAAACGAAAAACCTTCTCAAATCAATTAAGATAACATCAAACTTTCCCAGACAGTTTTTGCATCAGACTCCACTCAGGGCAGACAACCAGTCTCCTACAGCCCTAAAACAATAAAACAGGGCACCTGAAGCCAAATTTTTCCCTCGCCGAAGAGACGATTTTCCCAGGCGGACTGAGGAAAGTCTGAGGAAAGATAACACAAAACTAATTGAATTTAAATTAAATCACGGAAGTTAGAGCTGTCACTCAAAACAAAAAGGAGGGAAAAATTGCAAAGTATTAGCAACTAAAAGCAATTTAATTAACTATCCCTCTCCAATTCCCCTTCCTTATCACAAAGCAGGCGGGAAAATTATCCCGGAACAAAAAAAGAATTTAATTGACCACCAGGTTGGATGAGATTATATTACAACTCCGACCTGAATATCGTCAGAGCTAAAGTTAACAGAACTCAATTACTGCTCTCAATCCTATTGGCCGCTCAGTCAAATACTCTTTCAATAGGCCAAAATTTATTTCCAACAATTTAATTGCCAAAATTTAAACAAACAAATCAGTTATCGGAAACATCTTTTAAAAACTAAATGCCCGTTAGAAATTATTGTTATTTTTGCGCAGCGCACAGTAACCTTATACCTGATCTCTTCCTACGTAAACTTCAATCAATTCCTTCCTTCCTTCAATCAACTTATCAATATTTTGAAAATATACACTACGCTCGCCATCTAACATATACTCAAACTTGGTCTTATCTTGCCTACAATCCACAAGCAACAACAGACGAGGCTGAATACTACACTTATTTGGGAGACGAGTTTTTCTTCCGTATCTACTCAAGTGGCTTTGCTCTAGCGAAAAGCTTGCCAGTAGCCCTAGACGACGATGAAGACGACGAGTTGGAAATAACAAACAACATACTACAGCCAATTGTCGACCCCAGATTTTTTGCGCCGGACCCAACACCAATCCAGCTGCCTCCCGGAGTCTTAAGTCCCGAGTCAACATCAGCCGATTCAGCCTTCTCAGAAGAAGAAGAACATATGTCAGAGTAAACAAACAGGTAAAAAGAGTATTTTTTTTTGCTTAAATTCTCAGTGAATTGACTCCTAGGCTCCCAGTTCATCAGAGAAAACACAAAGAGCAACAAAAAATGACTTTAAAAATAGAAAAAGTCCAAATATTGACAATATTTTTCCTCCTTATGGGAGAACTTCGTCCAACCTCTACTGAGTTTGAAGAAACTAGACCTGTTTGGCCAGAACACGAAATAGATAATTCCGGAATTTATTTTACCCCAATCAAACAAGTATTAATGGCCGATAAATATATTAACGTTGATTTCGGAGTTCCATTCCCCAGTTACAACACTACATTAAATGGGAAAAATATAACAGAACAAATGGAACAAATTTCAACTATGCTATATCACCTTTGGACAAGAACAGGTTATAATTGTTTTCTACATTCTGCTTTGAATGACACAGATCATTTCAAATACGATACATTGCTAGATTTGGTCAGAGCAGAACATCGAAAAGCCATGGATGATGTCACTAACATACGCGACGAAATCCACGAGGTTCTCTCATCGAGAGTGAACCCTATAGATACATATGGAGGCCGAAGCAAGAGAGCAATTGGTCTCGGAGCAATTGCTGCGCTCACTGTTGGCTCTTTAGCAGCAGGCCTAGGAACAGGCTCCGCACTCGGATGTGCCTTTAAGTCTTTTCTTGGTGGTTGTGGAAAACAAGCAAAAGAAAACAAAGAAAATCTTAAAATACTTGCCCAGAACTTCGAATCATTGAAGGACGCTTGGGCCAAAACAACTTTGCAAAATCAACAAAAATTCTATTTAGTTGGATCTGAACTTCGTGACCTTAAGAAGACGCAACAAGAAATGTCAAATACAGTCAACTTGAACTTCGAAATTATCGACATTAAATTTGAAGCACTTATAAACAGAACAAGATTGGTGGAAGAATGTGAAAAATTTCTATATGTTCGTGACCAACGTCTTCACATTGAAACAAACTTGGTCTCAATGCTATTAACCCTTTACAACAACATCAAAGCTTATAGATCGGCAGCATATGCGTATCGCATTACAATCCTTAACAGCATAACAACAATGACAAATAAAAGAATCCCTATGGCGCTATTACCAAAAGAAGACTTTGAGAGTATCTTGCTAGATATATCTGATGAACTCGTGAACAACGGACAGAAGCTAACTTTAGCGATTCCACCGAAGCAAATACTCACTTACTACGAAACCCAACTACTCCAAAGGGTCGAAACAACCGACATTGGCCTAGTTTTCCAAGTTTCAATACCACTCGCCTCAGTCGAAACAGAAATGACAGTTTTTAAGGCTACACCAATTCCAATGCCGGATGAAAACAACCCAGGTATGGCAACTATCTGGGATATTGAAACAGAATATTTAGCTCAACAAGGCGACAACCAAGTTCTCTTGACGAAAGAGCAACTTGATACTTGTGTTGGATCACCGGCCATAGGTATCTGTACGAATGGCTTCCCCATAGAGAAAAACCACAAATCATGTCTCAGCTCACTTATATACCGCGACACCCATGCAGTTGTGAAAAACTGCAATATTAAATCACTTCAACTACCAATGTACGAAAAGGCAGAAAACTTAGGACATGGCGTGTGGCTAATAACGTCCTTTACGTCTAATTACCAACTAACGGAATCAATTCCGTCTGAGTATCCAGGTCAAGTTGCTCGAACGAAAAATCACAAAGGATGTCTATCATGCATTTTTATCTTAGAATGCGGACATACCCTATCTGGGCCTAACATAAAAATAACATCAGATTTATCTGCCTGCAAACGAATACCCCCAATACGGATAGATTTAAAACTGTCCGATCCACTGAAACGCATTTT
The DNA here is from genome assembly GCF_964194025.1 of Convolutriloba macropyga. Classification (NCBI taxonomy): domain Eukaryota; kingdom Metazoa; phylum Xenacoelomorpha; order Acoela; family Convolutidae; genus Convolutriloba; species Convolutriloba macropyga. The sequence goes on from NW_027451656.1 coordinate 14,674, forward strand.
TACTGAAATACCTGAGCTGAAAGAGTTACCACATATGCCCACAATAAATGCAGCAAAAGAAGAAATGATGAAGGACATCAGGAAAAAACTATCAAAATTACCAACGCCGTCATTCAACGAAGCGCAACTGTCAGCCATAGCAATGGAGACCGCATATACACTTCAAACAATCAGACCCCAATTTTCGGATAATTTTACATCATCCGATTCGACCTTTAGACAAATCGTTTAATGGATTTTCTCAGCAATTTTTGCATTTATACTTCATACTCTGATAACTTATGCATACCATAAATATTTACAAGTTCACACTAAATTTCCTTTTAGGTCACAATTCAGAGGGAGGACAATGTTCTCCAAGCCCATGACGGTGGTCGACCAAGACGACTACAATTATTTGAAGAAGCACCCAGACTGCCCATTGTGGAAGGAAACGTTTGTACTCCCCATTTCTAGAGCAACCGCTTTGAAAGACGACATGGCCAGTATTCACGCCCCGGTTAACCCTATTTCTTCCTTTGTCTACCCACAATTGGCTACATTAAGGAACCAACAAGTGCAACTACAAACTCTGCCAACAGACAAAGGCTCGAAGTTCACAGATTTTGATCAGGAGACCAGTGCCCCCGAGTACAGTGTCATCTAGGAAAAAAAACCCAAAACCCAAAAGTTTTCCAGAAAAAGGACGGCAATCCAAAAAAATAAACAAATGACGATGAGTGGCTTAAACTAATGAAACTATATTTTGTATACAAAATTTTCCTAAGTCCGGTAGTGTCATATGCTCACACATATTATTATATATTATCCACAATAAAGAAGTAAAAGCAGACAAAAATAGAACAACGTAATAATGACGAAAACAATTTCTATTGGCCGAGAAAGAAACTGGGAACTGATTAACTTTTCTACTTTAGTTGAATATAGATATACTACTACAGAAGAAGACAGGCACGCTTAGAGAATTAGAGAAGGACACTACTCGATATTGCCTTCAACTTAATTCCACATATTTTTTATGATTAACACGGACAAATTTATTTGATTACTTAGTCTCTCTTTGTAACCGATAAATACTGTAAAGGGAATCATCCCTTATAATCTTTTGAATGAATTGTATTGTCCCATCTTAACATCTCTTTAATTATAGTCTGAAGAAATAAAAGAAGCACGATCGCCGGCCCATGCATCCAATTCCACGTCATACTTATTCTTTTATTAACACAACGCTCGCAACAATAACTTGCTTCTTTACGACTTCAAATTGATAGCCTATACATATAATGCCCATACGGAATATGCCTAATAATAGCAACGGTAATTAACACAATAAGTAATTACCAAAAGTAGAGAGAATAGGCGCACTACAGGAAAGGTTATCACAGTAATAGTAATAGTAATAGTAATAGTAATAGTAATAGTAATAGTAATAGTAATAGTAATAGTAATAGTAATAGTAATAGTAATAGTAATAGTAATAGTAATAGTAATAGTAATAGTAATAGTAATAGTAATAGTAATAGTAATAGTAATAGTAATAGTAATAGTAATAGTAATAGTAATAGTAATAGTAATAGTAATAGTAATAGTAATAGTAATAGTAATAGTAATAGTAATAGTAATAGTAATAGTAATAGTAATAGTAATAGTAATAGTAATAGTAATAGTAATAGTAATAGTAATAGTAATAGTAATAGTAATAGTAATAGTAATAGTAATAGTAATAGTAATAGTAATAGTAATAGTAATAGTAATAGTAATAGTAATAGTAATAGTAATAGTAATAGTAATAGTAATAGTAATAGTAATAGTAATAGTAATAGTAATAGTAATAGTAATAGTAATAGTAATAGTAATAGTAATAGTAATAGTAATAGTAATAGTAATAGTAATAGTAATAGTAATAGTAATAGTAATAGTAATAGTAATAGTAATAGTAATAGTAATAGTAATAGTAATAGTAATAGTAATAGTAATAGTAATAGTAATAGTAATAGTAATAGTAATAGTAATAGTAATAGTAATAGTAATAGTAATAGTAATAGTAATAGTAATAGTAATAGTAATAGTAATAGTAATAGTAATAGTAATAGTAATAGTAATAGTAATAGTAATAGTAATAGTAATAGTAATAGTAATAGTAATAGTAATAGTAATAGTAATAGTAATAGTAATAGTAATAGTAATAGTAATAGTAATAGTAATAGTAATAGTAATAGTAATAGTAATAGTAATAGTAATAGTAATAGTAATAGTAATAGTAATAGTAATAGTAATAGTAATAGTAATAGTAATAGTAATAGTAATAGTAATAGTAATAGTAATAGTAATAGTAATAGTAATAGTAATAGTAATAGTAATAGTAATAGTAATAGTAATAGTAATAGTAATAGTAATAGTAATAGTAATAGTAATAGTAATAGTAATAGTAATAGTAATAGTAATAGTAATAGTAATAGTAATAGTAATAGTAATAGTAATAGTAATAGTAATAGTAATAGTAATAGTAATAGTAATAGTAATAGTAATAGTAATAGTAATAGTAATAGTAATAGTAATAGTAATAGTAATAGTAATAGTAATAGTAATAGTAATAGTAATAGTAATAGTAATAGTAATAGTAATAGTAATAGTAATAGTAATAGTAATAGTAATAGTAATAGTAATAGTAATAGTAATAGTAATAGTAATAGTAATAGTAATAGTAATAGTAATAGTAATAGTAATAGTAATAGTAATAGTAATAGTAATAGTAATAGTAATAGTAATAGTAATAGTAATAGTAATAGTAATAGTAATAGTAATAGTAATAGTAATAGTAATAGTAATAGTAATAGTAATAGTAATAGTAATAGTAATAGTAATAGTAATAGTAATAGTAATAGTAATAGTAATAGTAATAGTAATAGTAATAGTAATAGTAATAGTAATAGTAATAGTAATAGTAATAGTAATAGTAATAGTAATAGTAATAGTAATAGTAATAGTAATAGTAATAGTAATAGTAATAGTAATAGTAATAGTAATAGTAATAGTAATAGTAATAGTAATAGTAATAGTAATAGTAATAGTAATAGTAATAGTAATAGTAATAGTAATAGTAATAGTAATAGTAATAGTAATAGTAATAGTAATAGTAATAGTAATAGTAATAGTAATAGTAATAGTAATAGTAATAGTAATAGTAATAGTAATAGTAATAGTAATAGTAATAGTAATAGTAATAGTAATAGTAATAGTAATAGTAATAGTAATAGTAATAGTAATAGTAATAGTAATAGTAATAGTAATAGTAATAGTAATAGTAATAGTAATAGTAATAGTAATAGTAATAGTAATAGTAATAGTAATAGTAATAGTAATAGTAATAGTAATAGTAATAGTAATAGTAATAGTAATAGTAATAGTAATAGTAATAGTAATAGTAATAGTAATAGTAATAGTAATAGTAATAGTAATAGTAATAGTAATAGTAATAGTAATAGTAATAGTAATAGTAATAGTAATAGTAATAGTAATAGTAATAGTAATAGTAATAGTAATAGTAATAGTAATAGTAATAGTAATAGTAATAGTAATAGTAATAGTAATAGTAATAGTAATAGTAATAGTAATAGTAATAGTAATAGTAATAGTAATAGTAATAGTAATAGTAATAGTAATAGTAATAGTAATAGTAATAGTAATAGTAATAGTAATAGTAATAGTAATAGTAATAGTAATAGTAATAGTAATAGTAATAGTAATAGTAATAGTAATAGTAATAGTAATAGTAATAGTAATAGTAATAGTAATAGTAATAGTAATAGTAATAGTAATAGTAATAGTAATAGTAATAGTAATAGTAATAGTAATAGTAATAGTAATAGTAATAGTAATAGTAATAGTAATAGTAATAGTAATAGTAATAGTAATAGTAATAGTAATAGTAATAGTAATAGTAATAGTAATAGTAATAGTAATAGTAATAGTAATAGTAATAGTAATAGTAATAGTAATAGTAATAGTAATAGTAATAGTAATAGTAATAGTAATAGTAATAGTAATAGTAATAGTAATAGTAATAGTAATAGTAATAGTAATAGTAATAGTAATAGTAATAGTAATAGTAATAGTAATAGTAATAGTAATAGTAATAGTAATAGTAATAGTAATAGTAATAGTAATAGTAATAGTAATAGTAATAGTAATAGTAATAGTAATAGTAATAGTAATAGTAATAGTAATAGTAATAGTAATAGTAATAGTAATAGTAATAGTAATAGTAATAGTAATAGTAATAGTAATAGTAATAGTAATAGTAATAGTAATAGTAATAGTAATAGTAATAGTAATAGTAATAGTAATAGTAATAGTAATAGTAATAGTAATAGTAATAGTAATAGTAATAGTAATAGTAATAGTAATAGTAATAGTAATAGTAATAGTAATAGTAATAGTAATAGTAATAGTAATAGTAATAGTAATAGTAATAGTAATAGTAATAGTAATAGTAATAGTAATAGTAATAGTAATAGTAATAGTAATAGTAATAGTAATAGTAATAGTAATAGTAATAGTAATAGTAATAGTAATAGTAATAGTAATAGTAATAGTAATAGTAATAGTAATAGTAATAGTAATAGTAATAGTAATAGTAATAGTAATAGTAATAGTAATAGTAATAGTAATAGTAATAGTAATAGTAATAGTAATAGTAATAGTAATAGTAATAGTAATAGTAATAGTAATAGTAATAGTAATAGTAATAGTAATAGTAATAGTAATAGTAATAGTAATAGTAATAGTAATAGTAATAGTAATAGTAATAGTAATAGTAATAGTAATAGTAATAGTAATAGTAATAGTAATAGTAATAGTAATAGTAATAGTAATAGTAATAGTAATAGTAATAGTAATAGTAATAGTAATAGTAATAGTAATAGTAATAGTAATAGTAATAGTAATAGTAATAGTAATAGTAATAGTAATAGTAATAGTAATAGTAATAGTAATAGTAATAGTAATAGTAATAGTAATAGTAATAGTAATAGTAATAGTAATAGTAATAGTAATAGTAATAGTAATAGTAATAGTAATAGTAATAGTAATAGTAATAGTAATAGTAATAGTAATAGTAATAGTAATAGTAATAGTAATAGTAATAGTAATAGTAATAGTAATAGTAATAGTAATAGTAATAGTAATAGTAATAGTAATAGTAATAGTAATAGTAATAGTAATAGTAATAGTAATAGTAATAGTAATAGTAATAGTAATAGTAATAGTAATAGTAATAGTAATAGTAATAGTAATAGTAATAGTAATAGTAATAGTAATAGTAATAGTAATAGTAATAGTAATAGTAATAGTAATAGTAATAGTAATAGTAATAGTAATAGTAATAGTAATAGTAATAGTAATAGTAATAGTAATAGTAATAGTAATAGTAATAGTAATAGTAATAGTAATAGTAATAGTAATAGTAATAGTAATAGTAATAGTGATAGTAATAGTAATAGTAATAGTAATAGTAATAGTAATAGTAATAGTAATAGTAATAGTAATAGTAATAGTAATAGTAATAGTAATAGTAATAGTAATAGTAATAGTAATAGTAATAGTAATAGTAATAGTAATAGTAATAGTAATAGTAATAGTAATAGTAATAGTAATAGTAATAGTAATAGTAATAGTAATAGTAATAGTAATAGTAATAGTAATAGTAATAGTAATAGTAATAGTAATAGTAATAGTAATAGTAATAGTAATAGTAATAGTAATAGTAATAGTAATAGTAATAGTAATAGTAATAGTAATAGTAATAGTAATAGTAATAGTAATAGTAATAGTAATAGTAATAGTAATAGTAATAGTAATAGTAATAGTAATAGTAATAGTAATAGTAATAGTAATAGTAATAGTAATAGTAATAGTAATAGTAATAGTAATAGTAATAGTAATAGTAATAGTAATAGTAATAGTAATAGTAATAGTAATAGTAATAGTAATAGTAATAGTAATAGTAATAGTAATAGTAATAGTAATAGTAATAGTAATAGTAATAGTAATAGTAATAGTAATAGTAATAGTAATAGTAATAGTAATAGTAATAGTAATAGTAATAGTAATAGTAATAGTAATAGTAATAGTAATAGTAATAGTAATAGTAATAGTAATAGTAATAGTAATAGTAATAGTAATAGTAATAGTAATAGTAATAGTAATAGTAATAGTAATAGTAATAGTAATAGTAATAGTAATAGTAATAGTAATAGTAATAGTAATAGTAATAGTAATAGTAATAGTAATAGTAATAGTAATAGTAATAGTAATAGTAATAGTAATAGTAATAGTAATAGTAATAGTAATAGTAATAGTAATAGTAATAGTAATAGTAATAGTAATAGTAATAGTAATAGTAATAGTAATAGTAATAGTAATAGTAATAGTAATAGTAATAGTAATAGTAATAGTAATAGTAATAGTAATAGTAATAGTAATAGTAATAGTAATAGTAATAGTAATAGTAATAGTAATAGTAATAGTAATAGTAATAGTAATAGTAATAGTAATAGTAATAGTAATAGTAATAGTAATAGTAATAGTAATAGTAATAGTAATAGTAATAGTAATAGTAATAGTAATAGTAATAGTAATAGTAATAGTAATAGTAATAGTAATAGTAATAGTAATAGTAATAGTAATAGTAATAGTAATAGTAATAGTAATAGTAATAGTAATAGTAATAGTAATAGTAATAGTAATAGTAATAGTAATAGTAATAGTAATAGTAATAGTAATAGTAATAGTAATAGTAATAGTAATAGTAATAGTAATAGTAATAGTAATAGTAATAGTAATAGTAATAGTAATAGTAATAGTAATAGTAATAGTAATAGTAATAGTAATAGTAATAGTAATAGTAATAGTAATAGTAATAGTAATAGTAATAGTAATAGTAATAGTAATAGTAATAGTAATAGTAATAGTAATAGTAATAGTAATAGTAATAGTAATAGTAATAGTAATAGTAATAGTAATAGTAATAGTAATAGTAATAGTAATAGTAATAGTAATAGTAATAGTAATAGTAATAGTAATAGTAATAGTAATAGTAATAGTAATAGTAATAGTAATAGTAATAGTAATAGTAATAGTAATAGTAATAGTAATAGTAATAGTAATAGTAATAGTAATAGTAATAGTAATAGTAATAGTAATAGTAATAGTAATAGTAATAGTAATAGTAATAGTAATAGTAATAGTAATAGTAATAGTAATAGTAATAGTAATAGTAATAGTAATAGTAATAGTAATAGTAATAGTAATAGTAATAGTAATAGTAATAGTAATAGTAATAGTAATAGTAATAGTAATAGTAATAGTAATAGTAATAGTAATAGTAATAGTAATAGTAATAGTAATAGTAATAGTAATAGTAATAGTAATAGTAATAGTAATAGTAATAGTAATAGTAATAGTAATAGTAATAGTAATAGTAATAGTAATAGTAATAGTAATAGTAATAGTAATAGTAATAGTAATAGTAATAGTAATAGTAATAGTAATAGTAATAGTAATAGTAATAGTAATAGTAATAGTAATAGTAATAGTAATAGTAATAGTAATAGTAATAGTAATAGTAATAGTAATAGTAATAGTAATAGTAATAGTAATAGTAATAGTAATAGTAATAGTAATAGTAATAGTAATAGTAATAGTAATAGTAATAGTAATAGTAATAGTAATAGTAATAGTAATAGTAATAGTAATAGTAATAGTAATAGTAATAGTAATAGTAATAGTAATAGTAATAGTAATAGTAATAGTAATAGTAATAGTAATAGTAATAGTAATAGTAATAGTAATAGTAATAGTAATAGTAATAGTAATAGTAATAGTAATAGTAATAGTAATAGTAATAGTAATAGTAATAGTAATAGTAATAGTAATAGTAATAGTAATAGTAATAGTAATAGTAATAGTAATAGTAATAGTAATAGTAATAGTAATAGTAATAGTAATAGTAATAGTAATAGTAATAGTAATAGTAATAGTAATAGTAATAGTAATAGTAATAGTAATAGTAATAGTAATAGTAATAGTAATAGTAATAGTAATAGTAATAGTAATAGTAATAGTAATAGTAATAGTAATAGTAATAGTAATAGTAATAGTAATAGTAATAGTAATAGTAATAGTAATAGTAATAGTAATAGTAATAGTAATAGTAATAGTAATAGTAATAGTAATAGTAATAGTAATAGTAATAGTAATAGTAATAGTAATAGTAATAGTAATAGTAATAGTAATAGTAATAGTAATAGTAATAGTAATAGTAATAGTAATAGTAATAGTAATAGTAATAGTAATAGTAATAGTAATAGTAATAGTAATAGTAATAGTAATAGTAATAGTAATAGTAATAGTAATAGTAATAGTAATAGTAATAGTAATAGTAATAGTAATAGTAATAGTAATAGTAATAGTAATAGTAATAGTAATAGTAATAGTAATAGTAATAGTAATAGTAATAGTAATAGTAATAGTAATAGTAATAGTAATAGTAATAGTAATAGTAATAGTAATAGTAATAGTAATAGTAATAGTAATAGTAATAGTAATAGTAATAGTAATAGTAATAGTAATAGTAATAGTAATAGTAATAGTAATAGTAATAGTAATAGTAATAGTAATAGTAATAGTAATAGTAATAGTAATAGTAATAGTAATAGTAATAGTAATAGTAATAGTAATAGTAATAGTAATAGTAATAGTAATAGTAATAGTAATAGTAATAGTAATAGTAATAGTAATAGTAATAGTAATAGTAATAGTAATAGTAATAGTAATAGTAATAGTAATAGTAATAGTAATAGTAATAGTAATAGTAATAGTAATAGTAATAGTAATAGTAATAGTAATAGTAATAGTAATAGTAATAGTAATAGTAATAGTAATAGTAATAGTAATAGTAATAGTAATAGTAATAGTAATAGTAATAGTAATAGTAATAGTAATAGTAATAGTAATAGTAATAGTAATAGTAATAGTAATAGTAATAGTAATAGTAATAGTAATAGTAATAGTAATAGTAATAGTAATAATAGTAATAGTAATAGTAATAGTAATAGTAATAGTAATAGTAATAGTAATAGTAATAGTAATAGTAATAGTAATAGTAATAGTAATAGTAATAGTAATAGTAATAGTAATAGTAATAGTAATAGTAATAGTAATAGTAATAGTAATAGTAATAGTAATAGTAATAGTAATAGTAATAGTAATAGTAATAGTAATAGTAATAGTAATAGTAATAGTAATAGTAATAGTAATAGTAATAGTAATAGTAATAGTAATAGTAATAGTAATAGTAATAGTAATAGTAATAGAATAGTAATAGTAATAGTAATAGTAATAGTAATAGTAATAGTAATAGTAATAGTAATAGTAATAGTAATAGTAATAGTAATAGTAATAGTAATAGTAATAGTAATAGTAATAGTAATAGTAATAGTAATAGTAATAGTAATAGTAATAGTAATAGTAATAGTAATAGTAATAGTAATAGTAATAGTAATAGTAATAGTAATAGTAATAGTAATAGTAATAGTAATAGTAATAGTAATAGTAATAGTAATAGTAATAGTAATAGTAATAGTAATAGTAATAGTAATAGTAATAGTAATAGTAATAGTAATAGTAATAGTAATAGTAATAGTAATAGTAATAGTAATAGTAATAGTAATAGTAATAGTAATAGTAATAGTAATAGTAATAGTAATAGTAATAGTAATAGTAATAGTAATAGTAATAGTAATAGTAATAGTAATAGTAATAGTAATAGTAATAGTAATAGTAATAGTAATAGTAATAGTAATAGTAATAGTAATAGTAATAGTAATAGTAATAGTAATAGTAATAGTAATAGTAATAGTAATAGTAATAGTAATAGTAATAGTAATAGTAATAGTAATAGTAATAGTAATAGTAATAGTAATAGTAATAGTAATAGTAATAGTAATAGTAATAGTAATAGTAATAGTAATAGTAATAGTAATAGTAATAGTAATAGTAATAGTAATAGTAATAGTAATAGTAATAGTAATAGTAATAGTAATAGTAATAGTAATAGTAATAGTAATAGTAATAGTAATAGTAATAGTAATAGTAATAGTAATAGTAATAGTAATAGTAATAGTAATAGTAATAGTAATAGTAATAGTAATAGTAATAGTAATAGTAATAGTAATAGTAATAGTAATAGTAATAGTAATAGTAATAGTAAATAGTAATAGTAATAGTAATAGTAATAGTAATAGTAATAGTAATAGTAATAGTAATAGTAATAGTAATAGTAATAGTAATAGTAATAGTAATAGTAATAGTAATAGTAATAGTAATAGTAATAGTAATAGTAATAGTAATAGTAATAGTAATAGTAATAGTAATAGTAATAGTAATAGTAATAGTAATAGTAATAGTAATAGTAATAGTAATAGTAATAGTAATAGTAATAGTAATAGTAATAGTAATAGTAATAGTAATAGTAATAGTAATAGTAATAGTAATAGTAATAGTAATAGTAATAGTAATAGTAATAGTAATAGTAATAGTAATAGTAATAGTAATAGTAATAGTAATAGTAATAGTAATAGTAATAGTAATAGTAATAGTAATAGTAATAGTAATAGTAATAGTAATAGTAATAGTAATAGTAATAGTAATAGTAATAGTAATAGTAATAGTAATAGTAATAGTAATAGTAATAGTAATAGTAATAGTAATAGTAATAGTAATAGTAATAGTAATAGTAATAGTAATAGTAATAGTAATAGTAATAGTAATAGTAATAGTAATAGTAATAGTAATAGTAATAGTAATAGTAATAGTAATAGTAATAGTAATAGTAATAGTAATAGTAATAGTAATAGTAATAGTAATAGTAATAGTAATAGTAATAGTAATAGTAATAGTAATAGTAATAGTAATAGTAATAGTAATAGTAATAGTAATAGTAATAGTAATAGTAATAGTAATAGTAATAGTAATAGTAATAGTAATAGTAATAGTAATAGTAATAGTAATAGTAATAGTAATAGTAATAGTAATAGTAATAGTAATAGTAATAGTAATAGTAATAGTAATAGTAATAGTAATAGTAATAGTAATAGTAATAGTAATAGTAATAGTAATAGTAATAGTAATAGTAATAGTAATAGTAATAGTAATAGTAATAGTAATAGTAATAGTAATAGTAATAGTAATAGTAATAGTAATAGTAATAGTAATAGTAATAGTAATAGTAATAGTAATAGTAATAGTAATAGTAATAGTAATAGTAATAGTAATAGTAATAGTAATAGTAATAGTAATAGTAATAGTAATAGTAATAGTAATAGTAATAGTAATAGTAATAGTAATAGTAATAGTAATAGTAATAGTAATAGTAATAGTAATAGTAATAGTAATAGTAATAGTAATAGTAATAGTAATAGTAATAGTAATAGTAATAGTAATAGTAATAGTAATAGTAATAGTAATAGTAATAGTAATAGTAATAGTAATAGTAATAGTAATAGTAATAGTAATAGTAATAGTAATAGTAATAGTAATAGTAATAGTAATAGTAATAGTAATAGTAATAGTAATAGTAATAGTAATAGTAATAGTAATAGTAATAGTAATAGTAATAGTAATAGTAATAGTAATAGTAATAGTAATAGTAATAGTAATAGTAATAGTAATAGTAATAGTAATAGTAATAGTAATAGTAATAGTAATAGTAATAGTAATAGTAATAGTAATAGTAATAGTAATAGTAATAGTAATAGTAATAGTATAATAGTAATAGTAATAGTAATAGTAATAGTAATAGTAATAGTAATAGTAATAGTAATAGTAATAGTAATAGTAATAGTAATAGTAATAGTAATAGTAATAGTAATAGTAATAGTAATAGTAATAGTAATAGTAATAGTAATAGTAATAGTAATAGTAATAGTAATAGTAATAGTAATAGTAATAGTAATAGTAATAGTAATAGTAATAGTAATAGTAATAGTAATAGTAATAGTAATAGTAATAGTAATAGTAATAGTAATAGTAATAGTAATAGTAATAGTAATAGTAATAGTAATAGTAATAGTAATAGTAATAGTAATAGTAATAGTAATAGTAATAGTAATAGTAATAGTAATAGTAATAGTAATAGTAATAGTAATAGTAATAGTAATAGTAATAGTAATAGTAATAGTAATAGTAATAGTAATAGTAATAGTAATAGTAATAGTAATAGTAATAGTAATAGTAATAGTAATAGTAATAGTAATAGTAATAGTAATAGTAATAGTAATAGTAATAGTAATAGTAATAGTAATAGTAATAGTAATAGTAATAGTAATAGTAATAGTAAGGTAATAGTAATAGTAATAGTAATAGTAATAGTAATAGTAATAGTAATAGTAATAGTAATAGTAATAGTAATAGTAATAGTAATAGTAATAGTAATAGTAATAGTAATAGTAATAGTAATAGTAATAGTAATAGTAATAGTAATAGTAATAGTAATAGTAATAGTAATAGTAATAGTAATAGTAATAGTAATAGTAATAGTAATAGTAATAGTAATAGTAATAGTAATAGCAAAAGTAATAGTAATAGTAATAGTAATAGTAATAGTAATAGTAATAGTAATAGTAATAGTAATAGTAATAGTAATAGTAATAGTAATAGTAATAGTAATAGTAATAGTAATAGTAATAGTAATAGTAATAGTAATAGTAATAGTAATAGTAATAGTAATAGTAATAGTAATAGTAATAGTAATAGTAATAGTAATAGTAATAGTAATAGTAATAGTAATAGTAATAGTAATAGTAATAGTAATAGTAATAGTAATAGTAATAGTAATAGTAATAGTAATAGTAATAGTAATAGTAATAGTAATAGTAATAGTAATAGTAATAGTAATAGTAATAGTAATAGTAATAGTAATAGTAATAGTAATAGTAATAGTAATAGTAATAGTAATAGTAATAGTAATAGTAATAGTAATAGTAATAGTAATAGTAATAGTAATAGTAATAGTAATAGTAATAGTAATAGTAATAGTAATAGTAATAGTAATAGTAATAGTAATAGTAATAGTAATAGTAATAGTAATAGTAATAGTAATAGTAATAGTAATAGTAATAGTAATAGTAATAGTAATAGTAATAGTAATAGTAATAGTAATAGTAATAGTAATAGTAATAGTAATAGTAATAGTAATAGTAATAGTAATAGTAATAGTAATAGTAATAGTAATAGTAATAGTAATAGTAATAGTAATAGTAATAGTAATAGTAATAGTAATAGTAATAGTAATAGTAATAGTAATAGTAATAGTAATAGTAATAGTAATAGTAATAGTAATAGTAATAGTAATAGTAATAGTAATAGTAATAGTAATAGTAATAGTAATAGTAATAGTAATAGTAAAGTAATAGTAATAGTAATAGTAATAGTAATAGTAATAGTAATAGTAATAGTAATAGTAATAGTAATAGTAATAGTAATAGTAATAGTAATAGTAATAGTAATAGTAATAGTAATAGTAATAGTAATAGTAATAGTAATAGTAATAGTAATAGTAATAGTAATAGTAATAGTAATAGTAATAGTAATAGTAATAGTAATAGTAATAGTAATAGTAATAGTAATAGTAATAGTAATAGTAATAGTAATAGTAATAGTAATAGTAATAGTAATAGTAATAGTAATAGTAATAGTAATAGTAATAGTAATAGTAATAGTAATAGTAATAGTAATAGTAATAGTAATGGTAAGGGTAATAGTAATAGTAATAGTAATAGGAATAGTAATAGTAATAGTAATAGTAATAGTAATAGTAATAGTAATAGTAATAGTAATAGTAATAGTAATAGTAATAGTAATAGTAATAGTAATAGTAATAGTAATAGTAATAGTAATAGTAATAGTAATAGTAATAGTAATAGTAATAGTAATAGTAATAGTAATAGTAATAGTTGTAGTAGTAGCCTTTTCCGAATTTGGGCAATTTCTTCGACCATTTTCAGAATAGCCGTGAAAAACATTTTACCCAAATTAAGAAGACCATTTTACGAAAAACTTCCGCCTCCCAAATTCAGAATAGGGTTGCCCAAATTCAGAAATGGATTTTTTGAATTTGCCCGGTGCCCATTTTCCTACTCCACTCCTACCGGTGCCCATTTTCCTACTCCACTCCTACTACTCCTTGGAATTTGGGTAAGTGTTATGGGGATGATGGCCGAATCAGAAATTGGGCTAAAAAGGGTTGTGAAACTACGACAAAAGAAAGACACTTCTCATTTTCAAGACTTTCAGTGTTATAGTCGTAGTAGTTTCTGAAAAAGAGCTAATTGCTGGTCTAGCTGGTCTGAGTAAATAGTACTTAATACGTTGTCAGATTTCGAGCTCAAAAATTATTTTTGTACGTTTTCATAAAAAGTGAATTTCAGTGCAGTCAAGGACTTGTTCAATTGAATTGAGGGTCTAAGTAGGAGTGTCATAGTCCTAGTAGAATCTGATAGAGGGCTAATTGTTGATCTAGCTAGTCTGAGTAAAAAGTACTTAATACGTTTTCAGATTTCGAGCTCAAAAATTATTTTTGTGCGTTTTCATAAAAAGTGAATTTCAGTGCAGTCAAGGACTTGTTCAGTTGAATTGAGGGTCTACTTAGGAGTGTCACAGTCCTAGTAGGTTCTGATAGAGGGCTTATTGTTGATCTAGCTGGTCTGAGTAAAAAGTTCTTCATACATTGTCAGATTTCGAACTCAAAAATTATTTTTGTGCGTTTTCATGAGAAGTGAATTTCAGTGCAGTCAAGGACTTGTTCAATTGAACTGAGGGTGTACGTAGGAGTGTCAAAGTCCTCGTAGGTTCTGATAGAGGACTAGTTGTTGATCTAGCTGTTGTGAGTAAAAAGTACTTAATACGTTGTCAGATTTCGGGCTCAAAATTTATTTTTGTGCGTTTTCATAAAAAGTGAATTTCAGTGCAGTCAAGGACTTGTTCAATTGAATTGAGGGTCTACTTAGGAGTGTCACAGTCCTAGTAGGTTCTGATAGAGGACTAATTGTTGATCTAGCTGTTCTGAGTAAAAAGTACTTAATACGTTGTCAGATTTCGAGCTCAAAAATTATTTTTGTGCGTTTTCATAAAAAGTGAATTTCAGTGCAGTCAAGGACTTGTTCAATTGAATTGAGGGTCTACTTAGGAGTGTCACAGTCCTAGTAGGTTCTGATTGAGGGCCTATTGTTGATCTAGCTGGTCTGAGTAAAAAGTTCTTCATACATTGTCAGATTTCGAACTCAAAAATTATTTTTGTGCGTTTTCATGAAAAGTGAATTTCAGTGCAGTCAAGGACTTGTTCAATTGAACTGAGGGTCTACGTAGGAGTGTCAAAGTCCTCGTAGGTTCTGATAGAGGACTAGTTGTTGATCTAGCTGTTGTGAGTAAAAAGTACTTAATACGTTGTCAGATTTCGAGCTCAAAAATTATTTTTGCGCGTTTTCATAAAAAGTGAATTTCAGTGCAGTCAAGGACTTGTTCAGTTGAATTGAGGGTCTACTTAGGAGTGTCACAGTCCTAGTAGGTTCTGATTGAGGGCTTATTGTTGATCTAGCTGGTCTGAGTAAAAAGTTCTTCATACATTGTCAGATTTCGAACTCAAAAATTATTTTTGTGCGTTTTCATGAAAAGTGAATTTCAGTGCAGTCAAGGACTTGTTCAATTGAACTGAGGGTCTACGTAGGAGTGTCAAAGTCCTCGTAGGTTCTGATAGAGGACTAGTTGTTGATCTAGCTGTTGTGAGTAAAAAGTACTTAATACGTTGTCAGATTTCGAGCTCAAAAATTATTTTTGTGCGTTTTCATAAAAAGTGAATTTCAGTGCAGTCAAGGACTTGTTCAGTTGAATTGAGGGTCTACTTAGGAGTGTCACAGTCCTAGTAGGTTCTGATAGAGGACTAATTGTCGATCTAGCTGTTCTGAGTAAAAAGTACTTAATACGTTGTCAGATTTCGAGCTCAAAAATTATTTTTGTGCGTTTTCATAAAAAGTGAATTTCAGTGCAGTCAAGGACTTGTTCAATTGAATTGAGGGTCTACTTAGGAGTGTCACAGTCCTAGTAGGTTCTGATAGAGGACTAATTGTTGATCTAGCTGTTCTGAGTAAAAAGTACTTAATACGTTGTCAGAATTCGAGCTCAAAAATTATTTTTGTGCGTTTTCATGAAAAGTGAATTTCAGTGCAGTCAAGGACTTGTTCAATTGAACTGAGGGTCTACGTAGGAGTGTGACTATACCCTCCGATAATTTGGCCCACTGGGGATTTTTTTTTGACCCCTCATCCCAAACCTCTTTTGCGTGCGTCATTTTGCGCTAATAAAAAATTCCAGGCGTATTACGGAAAGACAGCCGTATTCCGTTTTAACGTGGAGAGCCGTGAAAAAAAAAATTGTTCCTAATAAAAAAACAACTAAAAAAACAACGTTTTTTGCGTTTTTTTGGAAGTTCTGGCCGGAATTGGATTAGTCTTTTATTTGTGAGTTTCAAGTGTTTTGTTACATTAGCGTTTCATGCATTTGGCGATTTGTAAAAACACTCTTTTCACAAAAGTTTTCGAAAAATTTTTCAATGAGATCCTTTTTTGAAGAACTGTTTGCACGATATCACTGTTTTATCTCAAACATTTTGGCTTTCCAGGAAAAGAAATGGCCTTGAGAGAAGATGTCCTAACCGCCAGTTTCCTCCAAATGTCAAATTTGTGCACCGAAACTCAGTTTCACTTGATAAATTGGCTACTTTTAGAAAAAAATGATTTGCAAAAAACATTAAAAAAATCCCCAGTGGGCAATTTGGCCCACTGGGGATTTTTTTTGAACCCTCATCCCAAACCTCTTTTGCGTGCGTCATTTTGCGCTAATAAAAAATTCCAGGCGTATTACGGAAAGACAGCCGTATTTCGTTCTGACGTGGAGAGCCGTGAAAAAAAAATATTGTTCCTATTAAAAAAAACAATGTTTTTTGCGTTGTTTTGGAAGTTCTGGCTGCAATTCGACTAGTCTGTTATTTGTGAGTTTCAAGTGTTTTGTTACATTAGCGTTTCATGCATTTGGCGATTTGTAAAGTTACTCTTTTCACAAAAGCTTTCGAAAAATTTTTCAATGAGATCCTTTTTTGAAGAACTGTTTGCACGATATCACTGTTTTATCTCAAACATTTTGGCTTTCCAGGAAAAGAAATGGCCTTGAGAGAAGATGTGCTAACCGCCAGTTTCCTCCAAATGTCAAATTTTTGCACCGAAACTCAATTTCACTTGATAAATTGCCTACTTTTAGAAAAAAATGATTTGCAAAAAACATTTAAAAAATCCCCAGTGGGCCATTTGGCCCACTGGGGATTTTTTTTGACCCCTCATCCCAAACCTCTTTTGCGTGCGTCATTTCGCGCTAATAAAAAATTCCAGGCGTATTACGGAAAGACAGCCGTATTTCGTTTTGACGTGGAGAGCCGTGAAAAAAAATATTGTTCCTATTAAAAAAACAACTAAAAAACAACGTTTTTTGCGTTTTTTTGGAAGTTCCGGCTGCAATTGGATTAGTCGGTTATTTGTGAGTTTCAAGTGTTTTGTTACATTAGCGTTTCATGCATTTGGCGATTTGTAAAAACACTCTTTTCACAAAAGTTTTCGAAAAATTTTTCAATGAGATCCTTTTTTGAAGAACTGTTTGCACGATATAACTGTTTTATCTCAAACATTTTGGCTTTCCAGGAAAACAAATTGCCCTGCAAAAATATTTGCTAACCACCAATTTCCTTCAAGTGTCAAATTTTTGCACCGAAACTCAATTGATAAATTGCCTATTTTTAGAAAAAAATTATTTGCAAAAAACATAAAAAAAAATCTGCCAAATGGCCCACTGGGGATTTTTTTTTGACCCCTCATCACAAACCTTTTTTGCGTGCGTCATTTTGCGCTAATAAAAAATTCCAGGCTTTTTGCGGAAAAACATTGCTTTAGGGAGAAAAATACCTGGAGAAACGAATTTCAAGGATTCTATGTATTCTGTCATCCTGTGGTGTATAAATAGGCGTCCAATGAGTTAAAAATTGTATTTTTGAACTTCTTCAATGTGGGAGATTATATTAAAACAATAAATTTGCACTTTCTTTCTCTAAACTTTTGCTCTAGGAAGCAAAAATACCTGGAGAAACGAAATATTTTCAAGTTTTCTATCTATTCTGTCATCCTGAGGGTATTTTTGACCAATTTTAAGATCGACATTATTGCAGTATATAAATTTTTGAAGTTTTTTTGTATTGAAAATTGGGCGAAGATAATAAAACAGGCATTTTTTGGCCGCTTTGAACATGAAACGCCTCTTTGAACGCTTAGGTCCAAAAAAGGCAAGATAGAACTAGTGTTTTTTTTTTGAAAAGGTAACAAATATTGTTTTACATTGCTTCATATATAGCTCATTTTAAAGCTCATAAAATAGGACTTGCAGCCATTTTTTTTACTTTTATGAATAAAAGCCTCAAGGGTACCTAAATTGGCATCAAACATAAAAGAAAAATCGAGTCGTTTATGACTTGGTAAATATTGGCTAAGTCTACCCATTTTTTTAATAGTACAATAGCTCTATATAAAGTTTCGAAAAGATCGTGTTTACAAAATTGCGCGGTGATAATATAACATGCGTTTTTTGACCGCTTTGACCATGAAACGACCCTTTGAACGCTTAGGCCCAAAATAGACAAGATTCGATGTTTGTTTGTTTTACTCAGAACGTAACAAATATTAGCTCAATTTGCGTTCTTTATAGCTCATTTTAATGCATTTTAGATAGGCTTTGCAGTCGTATGTTTTATTTTTTGTAAACGATTGCTTCAAGGGTACCTAAAGTGGCTTCAAAGATAAAAGAAAAATCGAAGCTATTATGACTTGGTAAATAGTGGCTGAGTCCGCCCACTTTTAAGACTGGTACAATGACCCTATATAAAGTTTTGAAAAGCTCTTGTGTAGACAATTGCGCAAGGAAAAAGAAACGGGCACTTTTTGACCGTTTAGGTGCGTTTATGTCTACTAGAAGCACTGGTCAGCGAGTTGAAATTTCGATTTGTATATGATGTAAAATTTCTCAACGAATAATCACTCAAGTGAATTGATATATAGTCCACTTTGAAGACAAGAATCCCTTTGTTGCAGCCATTAGCTAATTGGGATCGTAAGAGGGCTGTAAGTATCACTTTTTTCAAAACTGTCATTTTTCGTGCTGATTTCTAAAAATTTTTGTAAAAAGTAAAGATATTGGATGTTAATTGAATAACAAACCAAATGAAACACATATCGTTGCAAAGCTCCTACATTGTAGTTGACGTGGACATATTTGTTTGTGTCCAATTTTTGCGTAGAAGATCTCAAGTACAGGATTGATTAGAGAAAAGCAAATTGAAATATTTTTGATTTATAGATTTGCAGTAAATGCGAATACTTATATAAAAGCAGAACCATTGGTTCATGTTTTTTTTCAATGCCATTTGCAGACAAATCTGCTAAGATTATAAAAATTGCGCTTTTGGACCATTTAGGTACGTTTAGAGTACCTAGAGTATTTTTATATAAGCGGATTGGAATTGGAATAATTTTCCATACCCAAATTCAGAAAAATTTCGCTGATGCAATCAAAAGCTCTAAATATCACCAAAAATGTTTTTTACAGATTTTTTTTACTTTAGCCTCATCCCGGTAAAAATAAATACCTGATCGCTGCAAAAAAACGAGGCGTAGAACGAATTAAGTCAGTGTCAGTGATCATTCAAAAATGAAAAATTCTAGGACTTCCTTGCAGAAAAATTGTTTCAATTTGCCCCCTTCTAGAACTTTTAGGTCTGTTTTTTTAAGGAGACCATCACTGCATTACAGCAGCAATCAAAGGCAGCTTTTATTAAAAGTTAAATAACTATTGCTTTGAAATGGCCTCAAGTTTTCTGATGAACGGTCTGATTTCGAAATTGACATCAACACAACTTCTTAAAAAAAACTGTCACTGGCATTTTTTTATGGCCGCATTTGTCTCCGGCATGTGCCTAAAATCTCGACTTTCAAATGAGTTGTTTTAGTGGCAAATTCTCATGGGTTCAGGAGAAATGCTGAAGTGGCCAGACTAAGGGAAACTTCCGCCTCCCAAATTAAGAACGCTTTTTTTTCAACCCTTTTTTCTCAAAATCAATAAGATCATTTGTTTCAAAACTTTGCATATGAGTTTGTTGTACTAAAGGGAAGGCACATGCAAAATTTCAGGTTTCTATGATGATTTTTGCCAAATCACTTATTTTTGGATCCTTGGGTTTTGCAGGTGAGGTCTACTAGTACAAACCTGAATCAAAAGCTGAAAAAACGGTCGTTTCTAAAAAGACTACGCACTATCTTGCAAATATCAAATATGCTTTAAAGTACTCCGACAGGACACATATCAAAAATTTTTTGCAAAAGAACGTGTATTTGCGGAGAAAATGCATTTTCTGGATTTCGCAGTTTTTGTGGTGTTTGGCCGCTTTTGGTACCCTACTCCGCTCGGTTCATAAATCCTCGAATATTCAATTTAAAACCATCAATCAATTTGCTACGGATTGTGCGTGAGCCGTACTTTATTCAGAATGCAATTTTTTTGGAAAAATTGTGAGAAAAAGTCTAAAAAAAATACCAAAATTTGCAAAAAAAAAAATTTGAAAAATTTTCGATCAACTTAAAAATGGTCCTATGAACTGTTTTTTCGGGGCTTTTTTCGATTTTTGAGCAACAAATACGTTGACCTATCACGTTATGGCATGTGTTTTGGACCCGGAACGCGTTTTCATTGTTCGCGGGGGTATGCTAAATCCGTGGATTTGGTGGTCCAAATTCAGAAATGCCGTAGTAGTAGTAATAGTAATAGTAATAGTAATAGTAATAGTAATAGTAATAGTAATAGTAATAGTAATAGTAATAGTAATAGTAATAGTAATAGTAATAGTAATAGTAATAGTAATAGTAATAGTAATAGTAATAGTAATAGTAATAGTAATAGTAATAGTAATAGTAATAGTAATAGTAATAGTAATAGTAATAGTAATAGTAATAGTAATAGTAATAGTAATAGTAATAGTAATAGTAATAGTAATAGTAATAGTAATAATAATAGTAATAGTAATAGTAATAGTAATAGTAATAGTAATAGTAATAGTAATAGTAATAGTAATAGTAATAGTAATAGTAATAGTAATAGTAATAGTAATAGTAATAGTAATAGTAATAGTAATAGTAATAGTAATAGTAATAGTAATAGTAATAGTAATAGTAATAGTAATAGTAATAGTAATAGTAATAGTAATAGTAATAGTAATAGTAATAGTAATAGTAATAGTAATAGTAATAGTAATAGTAATAGTAATAGTAATAGTAATAGTAATAGTAATAGTAATAGTAATAGTAATAGTAATAGTAATAGTAATAGTAATAGTAATAGTAATAGTAATAGTAATAGTAATAGTAATAGTAATAGTAATAGTAATAGTAATAGTAATAGTAATAGTAATAGTAATAGTAATAGTAATAGTAATATTAATAGTAATAGTAATAGTAATAGTAATAGTAATAGTAATAGTAATAATTATATTAATAGTAATAGTAATAGTAATAGTAATAGTAATAGTAATAGTAATAGTAATAGTAATAGTAATAGTAATAGTAATAGTAATAGTAATAGTAATAGTAATAGTAGTAGTAATAGTAATAGTAATAGTAATAGTAATAGTAATAGTAATAGTAATAGTAATAGTAATAGTAATAGTAATAGTAATAGTAATAGTAATAGTAATAGTAATAGTAATAGTAATAGTAATAGTAATAGTAATAGTATTAGTAATAGTAATAGTAATAGTAATAGTAATAGTAATAGTAATAGTAATAGTAATAGTAATAGTAATAGTAATAGTAATAGTAATAGTAATAGTAATAGTAATAGTAATAGTAATAGTAATAGTAATAGTAATAGTAATAGTAATAGTAATAGTAATATGTAATAGTAATAGTAATAGTAATAGTAATAGTAATAGTAATAGAAATAGTAATAGTAATAGTAATAGTAATAGTAATAGTAATAGTAATAGTAATAGTAATAGTAATAGTAATAGTAATAGTAATAGTAATAGTAATAGTAATAGTAATAGTAATAGTAATAGTAATAGTAATAGTAATAGTAATAGTAATAGTAATAGTAATAGTAATAGTAATAGTAATAGTAATAGTAATAGTAATAGTAATAGTAATAGTAATAGTAATAGTAATAGTAATAGTAATAGTAATAGTAATAGTAATAGTAATAGTAATAGTAATAGTAATAGTAATAGTAATAGTAATAGTAATAGTAATAGTAATAGTAATAGTAATAGTAATAGTAATAGTAATAGTAATAGTAATAGTAATAGTAATAGTAATAGTAATAGTAATAGTAATAGTAATAGTAATAGTAATAGTAATAGTAATAGTAATAGTAATAGTAATAGTAATAGTAATAGTAATAGTAATAGTAATAGTAATAGTAATAGTAATAGTAATAGTAATAGTAATAGTAATAATAGTAATAGTAATAGTAATAGTAATAGTAATAGTAATAGTAATAGTAATAGTAATAGTAATAGTAATAGTAATAGTAATAGTAATAGTAATAGTAATAGTAATAGTAAATAGTAATAGTAATAGTAATAGTAATAGTAATAGTAATAGTAATAGTAATAGTAATAGTAATAGTAATAGTAATAGTAATAGTAATAGTAATAGTAATAGTAATAGTAATAGTAATAGTAATAGTAATAGTAATATAGTAATAGTAATAGTAATAGTAATAGTAATAGTAATAGTAATAGTAATAGTAATAGTAATAGTAATAGTAATAGTAATAGTAATAGTAATAGTAATAGTAATAGTAATAGTAAATAGTAATAGTAATAGTAATAGTAATAGTAATAGTAATAGTAATAGTAATAGTAATAGTAATAGTAATAGTAATAGTAATAGTAATAGTAATAGTAATAGTAATAGTAATAGTAATAGTAATAGTAATAGTAATAGTAATAGTAATAGTAATAGTAATAGTAATAGTAATAGTAATAGTAATAGTAATAGTAATAGTAATAGTAATAGTAATAGTAATAGTAATAGTAATAGTAATAGTAATAGTAATAGTAATAGTAATAGTAATAGTAATAGTAATAGTAATAGTAATAGTAATAGTAATAGTAATAGTAATAGTAATAG